>NW_024539810.1:0-43206 GCF_016647785.1 Suillus fuscotomentosus
TTGTGTTCTGTCGGCTGCATTAATATTCTCCCTTCCAATGTGTCTATATTTATATTCCCTAATACCTACTATATTGGGAGATGGATGGAGAATGGAGTGGAGAAGGTTTCTGTAGAAAATAAATGCCATGCCGTCTGTTATTTGAAGCGTGGAAAACGCTTTCCGGTTACCGATAATCACGACAGATGCATACTGATCCTTGTCCTATTTCTTCTGCCTCAGCCAATTCAAAATCGTTTATCCTTTGCCGTATACAGCACGACATATCACGCTGCCTGCAATGTCGCGTCTTACACACGGCTGAGTACTCCACGGAACCTGTGGCGTTCGGAACGTGTCCGTCGAAATGGATTAGTGCACAATGCACGGGTCTGCATCACCGCTCTTCATCAAAGATTCATTGAGATTCATGTTAGATGTGGCCACTCTTCTGCGCTCAGCATAATATCTTTTCCCTTAAGGTTCTCCTCCATGGCAAATGTCAGTGGAGCTGAGTAGTTCGATTCTCCGTTGTCACCCAACGCTGACAGCCTTACTAGAACGCTGCAGCCCTGCACCATTTCTAACTTTAATAATGCAATTCTTCCCACTCTGAAACAGTTCGACTCCGGATCTCGAAGTAAATGAGGTACTACATGTCGGCAGAGTGAGTTATGTAACCTCAATATTCGATCACCACTCACCAAGTACATTGTCTAGTCATTATAAGGCGTAGCTTATTACTTGTTATCTGACTCTGTCGGGCCTTCTTTATTACCCGGCGATGCACTGTACCTGTACCTGTACCTGTACCTGCACAACCGCCACAATCGCCTGTTCACTACCTTTCTCGATGACTCCCGGTCCAGAAAGTCCCCTCCTGCTCCATATTTCCCTTGGATTTCTAAGTTCGTCTGTCTAGGGAAGACGGCTTTGACAGTATAGCTGGGAGCGATCCCGTAGGAAGCTCGACTTGATGGTTCAAATCGATCTGATTATTTGATCCTTGTTTACCGTCCGCTAGGGTCAAGCCCTATGTTGGACACTACCTATGCTATAGTGCCGTGTCTAGTCTATTTCCGTTGTCCATATCACGGTGTCTATGCTGTACAATGATCCCGGGTTGCACGAGGACGATAAGGCCTTCTTCAGGCTCTCAATATGATGGCATGTTTTGTTGCGCTTCCTCTACTCCTCCGTCTCTTTTTTGGGAGTGACGTCTCCGTGCCTCAGTCTCCTTGTCCTCGCCACATGCTAGAACTAAACAGGTCTTGATGTTGCACTGTCTTAGGCCGACCTCTACGCATCACCTCTCTCTGGTTGAGGAAGGCTGGGCATACGAGAAGAAACCCGATTGGATTTGGCCAGCCCTTGATCCCATGGCCGACTGTATCTCGTGGCTGAACTGTATCCTGCGATCGAAACTTATCCTCTGCTGCCGCACTCCATGCCTTGCAAATTCTGCTTTCAGGATTAGTAGTACCGAACCACACATAGTGCACCTTGCTCTCGTCGACGGTCGGACTTCAAGATGTTCGCAGTACTGGTTATGGTACTCGCCTGTAATTACTGTTCTTGCAGGTTGTGTTCCAGATGAGCTTCTGGGATACACTGGGTACTATGATATTATTGAGTCATTCGACTCGGGCGCTTACTTTTTTTTTGAATCCTTGTTTATTGTCCGGTGGGGCTAGGCCCTATGCTGGACAATACTACAATGTATGTACTTTATCTAATGTCATATGTGCGATGTTTTTCTGTGTAATTATGATGCTGGTCCAGGCATATGCGAGTGACGCTTACTTATCTGATATACATTGTACCAGCTTCCCATACATCTTCATGGGGTAAGTTCTCCCGACTTCTATGGCATAGTCTGGCTGGTACTTATGAGAATAGTATTCCGTCCGTGTCATACAGAGTGGAGGCAAAGGTACCCTCAATAATCATTACGTGAACCCAGTTCTCCTCGACGTCGTAAGCGCTGGCGGTCTACAACAATTCTGGCCTTTGGTTCGTGCATTGGTATGACATCTTTGCTATCGAGCCGTCAATGATGGTACTGGCTCTGAACGAACAATCACATGAACTGGCATCTCGAAGCATATGTGAAAGTTCTCGCGAAAGAGTTTTCTAATCCTTCATATCCAGCGGTTTTGCCATGGTAATGGCTGAAAGTCAGAAACCTGCGCAAATATAAACCAAGTGCCAGGCAGGTCATCCGTGAAGAATCTGAATTTTCATGCCTGAATTTCTTTCCAGGCCACGGGATCAGTCATGCCTGACCTTTAATGCTCTCACCCTTACAGTTAAGGGGATCTCAATTCGTACGAGGCAGCTTCTAATATTTCCACTGACCTTGACTCACCACCAGCGCTTCACTCATCAACATAGTAGTAGATGCCTCACTCATTTTCAGTTATCAAGGTTTGCAGGACAACAGGATGCAAGTGAATTTCTTACCCTACTTAGATATCTCAAGTACTGCTATGGTCAACCCTCTGCCTCATTAACAATTACGATACGGTACCGGCTGATGCTAGTCTCCAGTATCTAGTTGACCCCGTACAGGATATGATGATTAGCCTTACTATAGGTGTGTCTTGACTACATACTTGATGCAGCGCTTGTCAAATTTATATTTCATCGACACTTGAAGCTTGAAGTTCGCCACCTTGCGTTCCATTGACGTCGAAACGATCGAGCATGCAGGAACCCAGTACTTGTCGAGCTTATCTTTTTGAGCACGAGGTTAAACAACCTAACACATATGGCTTACTAGACATTTGATCACGTCCTACAAAACTGTACGCCGACGTAAATCTCGTGTACAGGTCTGGTAAGGGCTTCGCGTATGCTACGCCATTCTGTGACCAATTAGCTAATCCGTGTCAGCCTCCACGTCCAAAGCCATACTTATTAACAGTGTCAACCACATACCCACCCTCTCTCTTACACTCCACCATCAGTGTTCAAGTGGGGCACCTTTGACTGCCGACGTGCCAATCCGATCTTCACCACTACCATGGCCCCTTCAAGCAGCACCGTTTCTCCTACAGCAGCTGCCACATCCTCCGCGGATCAGTCACACAAGCGTGCTTTCCCATTCGCAGCGCTCATTTTGCTTGCTTTGTGCATCGCATACATCATCGGTTACCTCGTCTACCATCGGATCCTGAAATCTTGGAACGCTAGGCAGAACGCGGAGAAGATGCAGAACTTCCCAAATGAGTTCTTTGAGAAGAAGCCGAGAAGTACGTTCGATAGTCTGTCAGCCACTTTGTAACGAACTCACGAGATGATGATAATCATGAAGGACCGCCTCGCTTCACATGGACTCAGGGCATATGGAAGAGCGAGGCTATTGGAGAAAATGCAGAGTTAGAGGCATATGTGCGTGGCAGCATTATCGTGCATGCATTTACTCAGCTATTTTCTCTTCCAGCATTCCTTTTCGAGCTCCCCTGATGGGAAACCCCTCGTTTCACCACCGCCTGTGGCTGTGATCAAAGAGAACGCGTCCAGTGGACCTAACTACCACCCAATCGCACAGGGACGTTTGCGCTACATTTCCCAAGCGTATTGCAAGAGCTGCTAGGGAGAAGGGATCGCGAGTGCTCTCGCGTGGTCGTGCTGACAGAGATTGAAGCTGACCCAAAGCTTGCACCTGTACAAGGGCCACTCAGGCCACTCTCGATTTTGTCGTCAAGGAACAAGGAGAAAGAACGGGTTTCATTCAATTTGGTGTAAAGTCTTGGTCCAGCTTGTTTATTCGTCGTTCATTTGTTGTATCTTGTTTGATTCTATTTTGTTTTGGGGTTGTCTGATGTCACGGCACAAGCCTCCAGAGCTCCAACGTCGACTCGGAACAACTCTCAATCACTTTATTGTTACATAGCAGCTGGGGCTAATCTCTGTGCTACATGCTGAGCGGGACATATCCATCAGCGCCAGGTCAAATGAGCTTTGATTCGTATAACACATCCTGTCCAGAGGTGCTACAAATGTGATACAATGATTTCGACAGTCATATGAAACCAGATAAATTAATATGCGTATCGATAATAGGCAATGACAACATAGAAGACGCTTGAGAATTTGAGCGATTCAACTCCTTCTCGTCATCATGAGTCGCATATGAGGTGGGACTGGCAGAGCAATCGTCGAGTAAGTAGCGTTTTTCTTCATCTACCGACTCGCGAGGTGAAATGGCCCGGGAACGTATGACCTCCCCAATTTTTGGGATCTTTGGTAGCGCACGATTCCTGTTCGCCCGCGTGATAGCTTCGTTGGGAGAGTCGGGGGCAGAACTGGACTGCTTTGCGTTAGTGATGTATTCTCGGGGAAGGAAGTCGTCGAAAGTCTTTGCGGGGCGCTTGACAGAGCGGGCACGGATGAGGGCAGGGTCTTTGCGTTCTGCATAGGGAGTAACGTAAGCAATTGGGCGTCATGCTGGGGGTCACGAACTCGCCTGTTATGGTCACACTGCGACGAGGGGTGGCAGGTGCTGACACAGGTCTCAGAACACCATACGTCTCTCCTGAAGGATTCTGGTAAAGTTGACCGGAGCGGTCACGGAAAATGTACTGCTGGGTATCAGCATCATATCCAATCCGCTTTATGCCCTCCGGAAGGCGATACGAATCCTGGGAGTCATGATGATTAGTTAGCTGACTGTAGGTTACGATGATAAACTGGACTACTAGTCCCCTACGAACTTCGTCAAAGAAAGTCATAGGATGGATGGTGGAAGTTAAGAATGAAGAGATGAATGATTCATGTTGTAGTCCTAGAGACTCCTATGTATAGTATATCGAGCACCACAGTCGGCACGTGCCGATGACTGCGATATACCGTGACACTGCCATGGTATCAGAAATCAGAATAATCAACCATAAGTATTTCAAACTTTTGGCTATGTTGGAGACCAAGGGAAAACGGCAACCGATAACCACTTTGAAAGACGGCCAAGTTTGCCCAAGACAAGGTACCATGAATTGTATACGAGAGGTTTACTTAGTAAGATGCACAAATATGGAATCAAAACCCACGAGTCGAATGAATAGGGGACGATATCCACCTGGTGACTGAGTAAAAATAACCACAGAACAACTGTGTAGAAACTCACCTCTGATGCCAAGGAACCCTATATATCTGACTGATAGGAACTGGTCATGATACTCTCTCATGGTATTGTCATCGCGCGTTGTCTAGACATATTGACTCTTCGGTATGCACCAAGGCACTTGATTAGTTTCGCTTCGTTACTGGTACTTACCATGTCCTTACCTGGCCTGTTGAGTTATTGTGGAGGATGTTCGAGGCTGAACACGAGTCTTTGTAAGTCATTGATTAAGCAGAGTGCTTAGTGACACCGACGATTGGTCTCCACCTATAGCTAGTGCGGTATAAGAATGAAAGTAATCGTGTCAACGTTGACGACCGAACTGTTGTGAAAATATCTGAGTGCAATAGCACAGCTTGTGGTTAGGGTTCCGAATGAAGACGATAGCTTTCTAGCAGAACGCGTCACTGCTCGTCGCGCAACCAAACCAAGTCTTATATCTCCCTCCTTTAATTACATTCACCCAAGATGCCGCTCGAGGCAACGATGATGATAATCGACAACTCAGAATACATGCGTAATGGAGACTATATCCCATCCCGCTTCGAGGCCCAGTCTGATGCTGTCAAGACCATCTTCCAGACCAAGATTGATTCAAATCCAGAGAACACTGTTGGCGTCATGACAATGGCTAGCAAAGGGTACAACTCAGTTACATGTGCAAACTACGATTGCTGATGTTTTCTTGCAGGCCCGAGGTTCTCGTGACCCATTCGAAAGACATTGGACAGATAATCAAGGCCTTGCATGTAACATCATCGAAAATTGGCGGGTCAATAGATATTCCTACTGCCATTAACATTGCCCAGCTTGCCCTCAAACATCGAGAGAACAAGAATCTGCGCCAAAGGATAATAGTCTTTGTCGGATCTCCGTTACAAGGACAGGGAGCGGATGAGCGGGAAATGGTGAAGCTCGCAAAGAGATTGAAGAAGAACAATGTTGCTGTTGACTTTATTGCATTTGGGGACGGCGTAGAGGAGGAAACCAATGTCCTCAAGGCTTTCGTAGACAATACAACGAATAGCGATAACTCGTGAGTGTCACCTTGTCAGAATGCGTGCGTAGATTGATGCGCCTGGTATTTAGACATCTGGTGTCTGTACCACCTGGCACACATCTATTATCAGATGTTATCATTTCTTCCTCAATTCTGTCGGAAGACCGGGGCATACCACCAGAAGCGATGGGAGACGTCGGTGGTGCATCGGGTTCTGGTGGTGCCAACTTTGAATTTGGTGTTGACCCGAGTTTGGACCCTGAGCTTGCGTTGGTGCGTTGCTTTTTCTGACATCGAATACGGAGTCTTGTTGACATTTTATCTTATTTAGGCCCTTCGCATGTCTATGGAAGAAGAACAAGCTCGCCAGGCAGCGGAAGAGCAAACACGTCAATCGGCTACCGATGCCACGCCTCAAGCGGAATCAGCAGGGGCAGACAAGGATGAAGAGGCCATGCTCGCTCAAGCTCTCGCCATGTCCGAACGCAACGATGTTGACATGGGTGAGGAGCAAGACGAAGATATGGATGAAGAAGAGGCAATTGCTCGGGCAATTCAGATGAGTATGAAGCAAGAGGAAAAAGAACAGGGGGGACAGTAGTACCAAGCTTACATACCCTTACTTGTATTTTCCTCCGAGTTACACTCCGATTTCTCGAACGGCTGTTAGTTTGATATTGGCGCTCAGGCGCTGAGCGCTCTGAGCAAATACTCATAACAACTGGCACAGCCACTTCGACCTCATTCCGAGTCCGTTCGTTTCCTCAGATTCTTCCCTTGACGTCTTCTTTGAAATCCTCTATGCCATCATCACTCACTGCATCCCAAGAGGAGCTCAAGGCAGCCAAGGTGCCTTTGGCTTGGAGAGATCAGTGCTCAGCGTACGTACCTACTTTACCCTTCTGGTTGAAAGCCTATGACCCACAATACTGTTGTCCGTGATACTTCAGACTCTTGATACCCTTGAATACCTGTCGGAGAGAAAACTATTATTTACCTTGGACTTGCGAGAATGAGCGCCACGGCTATGAGAAGTGAGTTAAAGCTCTACTTTTCTATCTGTTGAGGGCCTGACCAATACACACCCAACAGGTGCCAATACGATGAGTAGGCATTTCGACCACATACCTACACATATGACGCTCATTTTTTCCACAGCATGATGCGGAGGATGAAGAAAATGTCAAAACTGGAACTCCAGCAGGCAGAGCAGACTGCAGAAGCTGCCGAAGCTATCATCTAGAAGACTTTCTTAAGAACGCTTCATGTCAATCGATGTCGAGACGTCAAACAATGCAACAAGATAGATGAATGGTGTGATATGCTGGAGGCAAGATGCTATTATGTGCTGGAGTTCTACACTTTCCTCCCTGTCTCTTTCTCAAACTCTGAAATTTCCTTTTTTACCCGCTCAACAACTTCGTCTGGTGTACTGCTCTGCCCAAACGCTTCAACGAACTGCCCATTTGGATCCATGAGGTAGACGTATATTGAATGGTCGACGAGGTAGTCACCCTTGGGATCTGCATTAGGCGGGGTGGAGAAGTAGACGCGGTAGGCTTTGCATGTGGTTTTCACGGTTTCATAGTCACCCGTGAGACCGATGATACGAGGGTGAAAGTCTGTGAGATATGTCTTCATTTGAGAGATAGAGTCGCGTGCAGGGTCAACAGAGATGAATACAGGCTGGAAGATTGTTCCATAATCCTTCTCTGTATTTGTGGTGAATGCGTACCGCGGTTGAAGTGATTTATGAACACGAACCTAGAGAAGTCAAGACCGAGCCAATCTTGTCTAATTCAGCAGGACATATGTCGGGACAGTTGGTGAAACCGAAGTAGACGAAGTTCCATTTCCCCAAGAGGTCTTTATCAGAGAAAGGCTTGTTTTCGTGAGTCGTTAGCGTGAAGGGACCACCCACATGCGGTCGTCCGACGCTTCGAGATTCAAGCTCCTTTTCTGTATGAATATTTTTTCTTGAGACGCTCTCGATGGGTGGAATACGGAGAAGCACGTACGTCGCTGTTCGAGGAGCTTTTGCTTCTCATAACGGAAGTAGTAAAATAAACCAATGCCGGTTGCAACGAATAGAGCTGCAGCCTTTGGCGTAAAGACCTGGGATCAGATGCAAGAATGTGAACAGAGAATAGCAGGTGAGCTGAAGAAACATACCCCGACAGCAGCTCTATCCCGTTCCCCCGATGTAAAATAACGTCTGCCAGGTGTTGTTGCTTTGTTATGGCGCATACATATAGATTGACGTTGGCATTGAATGCTACGACCTGGCATACAGGTCCGCAATGACCTGAAATACGTGGATGAGAGCTTTGACATCTTCAGGTCGAAGTTCCAAAAGTAGTCGGGGTTGACAATCACTGTATATAATTCTCAACATCTCAACATCGCTACAATTTACAAATGATTTTGCACGGGATTAATGGTGCTTAGCTATGGTGTCACGCTCTCAGATTAAACATGCATCAACGTGCTACGTGAAGTCGCTGAAGGCCGCCATCATTTTCGAAGCTTCAACCTGTTACATAAAGAATTAAATGCTTGTAGGTCCAAGACTCCAACCATTGTTGACAGTCAACAATCATGTGGTTTTCTACTTTAGCATATGTGACATTGGCAACTGCCGCAACGCTGCAACCAATCACTTCGAGAAACATCGAGGGAAGCGTACGTTCCTCCGAGTCTAACAGAAACATCATCGAGGACGGTATGTCGCACTCTTATTTTACGACGAACATCAAGTTAAATTTAGGAAAGGATGGGGAGCGGTGACATGTGAGTACGAACTACTGAGCTTTCAATCACCTCCTAATGTCAGAAATGATCGACAGCACTATTTGACAATCCCGCAAAAATCACAGACACGATACACGGTCAATTTGGTCACCTACTCATTTCTTAAGGTGCTGCTTACAATATAACAGAAGAATCTGATTCTTTGTCTGCTTCAGCGCACACGTGGTACGAATCGCATTTTCCAGATACGGGAGAGTCTTTCTGGGACAAAATTATAGAGCTCGGTCCATATGTCAAGGATTATAGTGACGAGCTTTTTCATCACGCCATGGAGCTGTATCCATCCGAGAAGCTTGCGGAGTTCAAGGAATCTATGATTAACGTCACTGCCACTGCCACTGTACTGCACAAAGTCTGTAGTGATGCTGCAGAAGACAGTGGCGTCTCTCTCTACTCCGTAATAGAAGAACTTGAAGACATCTTCACTGTCCTATTCGAAGAGCTTATGGAGATGTTCCCGCCACCTAACGAGGCTCCTGGTCATAACAACCGTACAATCATGATCAGCACGGCCCTTGACCGCATCGAGCAAAGTTTTTTACAGGTCGCTACCAAGGTCGGAGTCAGCGAAGAATTGTTGCAAAGTGACTCTAGTTCTCTCAAGCTTGCTGTTCAACAGGTTGCCGTAACCACAGGTACGTCGCGATCATCTAGCCATTCTGGAACATTGACGACATAATATCAAATGATACAGGAGACCTTGTCGAACAGCATCCCGTCATCGCCCGTGCACTCTTGCTCGTTGCGATTGATATCTTATTACCTGAGATCGAAATCAGTGGATGGCTTCTTCCCCAACTTCTCCGTTTGTTCGGATTTGGACGGCAAGGACCAATCAAAGGTACGCTTTTGTATACTGTTGCGGTGTTGAGCAGCATATTACTGCGATGTTTTAGGTGGAATTGCTGCGTGGGTGCAACGTTGGATATTTGGTGCCAACATCCCAGCGGGTAGCTGGTTCTCGGTGCTCCAGCGCCTGGCCATGATGAGTACAAAGCTTTAAGTATCATTGAAGTTGTTCGGGTTTCAGCAGTAGTTTGTTTCATGTCGTTGAAAACCTTCGGGGTCTGTTTTTATGTTTATACTTAAGAGATGGTTTTTGATACCTCAAGTGTATTGCAGATTATGCATTGTAGATGTCCTTGAGCATTCATGAAATTGAACCTAGGATCCAACCAGTCAAGCAGTCTATTTGGCCTTCCCTCTTTTTGCAGCATCTAAAAGTCGGATGCGCTCGATGAGTGCTCGATGAGCGGTGTTTGATTTTAGGCGACCGCTTAGCGTCTTTTAAGTTTCTGCGCGAGCGAGCAACCCAAATATTTCCAAAACAATATATATTGAGTGAATCTTATGAAAGTGCAAGATTATCACAAAGGAATCAAATCTTATCTACATATCTACAGATCATCAGACATACTAGCCGTACTGATAGTAGATATACCTCGTTCAACTAAATCTTTCTTTAAAGAAATGGAAGCGTGATATACTGCAGGAACGTTACGAATGGTGAGATTGTGTTGTTGAATGAAACGATACTCTGCTCCAGATGACGAAGATGCTGAAAACTCCACCGTCTGACATCTCCCGTTGAGATGCTCCATGAGGACTGAATGTGTTGCAGCGCCGCCAAGTGAAATCAGATTGTCGAGAGCGTCCACGTCGTCTATGTCAAGCTCTGTGTGGAAGCCGGTTTCCCACACAGCTGCAACGATGACGGCGTGTACGCCAGGATGATTGACTGGGGCCAGCGAGTCCGGATCATTCGTTTCGTGCTAGAGAAAAAAAAGGATAAGTCATTAGAAGAAGAATACAAAAAGAAAACTCACCAAAAACAAGTACGCGTGATTCTCAACGAGTATCGGTACGCGTTGTTTCCTGTGCGCGATCTCCGCATTTGCGTCCAACGGACAGTTAAGATCATAATGGACTGGGACTTCGCGGCGCGCCCTCGTTTTGAAGGCCGTTCGTATGGTCGTTGTGAGGGTTCGGAGGCTCTTAAGACAGGTTTCGTAGTTGGGAACCTCCGCGTCAGGCATGAAGTCCTGGCGAGCTGCCGACAGCGCTGCCTCCGCCATCGCCGTGTTGACGCCCATTTCGGGCATAGCGTTCTCTAGTAACACCTTGCGGCGCATATTAGACTTCGCGGCTTCCATCAATTTCTTGAACTGCTCATTAGTCGGACGTTGGGGAGCATAGGGATGGGAGCGTGCAGGACTGTTGGCCACAGGCCCGGAGCCAGCCACAGGCAAATTAGTGATAGGCGAGGGAGGAGTAGACACCGGAGGCAGCTCTCTGCGAGACGGGAGTGGTGCAGTAACAGTGATGTCTCCTGTAGCCTGTAGAAGAGAGTCAGTCACGATCATGATACAAGTGAGCGACGCACTCTGATAACTCCGGTTGGGAACAGTTGTCCCCGGTGGCCTTCGGGTGGGCGGCGAGGATCGTATACGAATACCTTCCGAATTCCGGGCAGGTCGATGGGTAAGCGTCCCAGATAACGTGTCCGTTCTTCCTCCCTCTGTGGCTCTTGCATGTGTCCGATATTCCTGAAGGTTGTCGGTGTGGGCACATCAAATTGATGTGCCTCACGAGACACGAGTTCCGGTGGTGCAAATGGCATCTGTGGGAGCCCGTAAGTGTGAGCATGAGGGGCTGGTTGCTGTTGGAGCTGCTGGGAGTCTGGCGGTGGAGCTGGCTGCATGAACGGTGGGCGGTAGTTGTGCGACGGGCCTGGTTGCCCAAGATGTTGTCGAGGGATCTGCCGGGGGTCCGGCGGTGGAGCTGGCTGCATGAACGGTGGGCGGTAGTTGTGCGACAGGCCTGGTTGCCCAAGATGTTGTCGAGGGATCTGCCGGGGGTCCGGCGGTGGAGCTGGCTGCATGAACGGTGGGCGGTAGTCGTGCGACGGGCCTGGTTGCCCAAGATGTTGCCGAGGGAGCTGCCGGGGGTCCGGAGGTGGAGCTGGCTGCATGAATGGTGGGCGGTAGTCGTGCGATGGGCCTGGTCGCCCAAGATGTTGCCGAGGGATCTGCCGGGGGTCCGGAGGTGGAGCTGGCTGCATGAACGGTGGGCGGTAGTCGTGCGATGGGCCTGGTTGCCCAAGATGTTGTCGAGGGATCTGCCGGGGGTCCGGCGGTGGAGCTGGCTGCATGAATGGTGGGCGGTAGTCGTGCGACGGGCCTGGTTGCCCAAGATGTTGCTGAGGGAGCTGCCAGGAGTCCGGCGGTGGAGCTGGCTGCATGAACGGTGGGTGGTAGTCGTGCGATGGGCCTGGTTGCCCAAGATGTTGTCGAGGGAGCTGCCGGGAGTCCGGCGGTGGAGCTGGCTGCATGAACGGTGGGTGGTAGTTGTGCGACGGGCCTGGTTGCCCAAGATGTTGTCGAGGGAGCTGCCGGGAGTCCGGCGGTGGAGCTGGCTGCATGGACGATGAGTAGTAGTCGTGTGATGGACCTGGTTGTGCGAGATGTTCATCGGCTTCCTCCATATCGACTTCCTCCATATCATCTTCCTCCTCCATCTCATCATCCTCGTCCTCGTCGTCCTCATCCTCGTCCATGCCTTTGGATTCGATTAACGAAATTAGTTGCTGGTATGATGCCGGACCTTGAGGTTGTTCGACACGGACACCGATCTGGCTTGCATCTGAATTCAAAGACGGGTTTAAACCCGAATTTTTCCCTGGTTTTTTTATTGCCTAATAATATTATATTAGTAGCATGCGTAGGTAGTAGTACCGTAAGACTTACCTTCGCATTCTTGCGCAAGGGACGCTTTTTCGTGATCTTCGTGTGCTTGCGAGTTGCACTGGCCTTTGGGGGCATGATGATGGGTGGGTGGAAAACGTATGAGAAAAATGTATGCTTGAGTCCAGGTGCTTAACAGCCAGGGTTATTTAATTGGCCCCAGGGTTCTATCGGCCTCATGGCGCAGCCAATTCAATAGAAAGATCAATCAGTAATCACGAATGCAGACATTTATGTATTAGATGCACCGAAATCTGCATGCTGCGAACCTCGTGGCATGATGATCAGTATGTTTGACGCAGTTTCACGCGGGGTAAGGACAGAATAGGCAAAAAGATGTGATAGTGCGGAATGATATCGATGGTGACAAGATAGTATCGATAGTGACAAGAAGAAGAGAAATCAGTCACGAGGCTACATCGAACATTACTACAAAACTCTTGAATACATAAAACTGGTACACCGTTGATCTAGAGCGGTAATCGACGAATCAGTGACATTTTTGACCAAGATAAGAAATGAACTTAACTGATTGCCTAGTCCCGACCGCTTTCGGAGTCTTCGCCACCATCGTTAGCCATGATCAAGTCTGTGTCGGTGACCCCGTGTGCGATAAGTAGTCCTTCCATATCATTGTATTTACCTTGCACAAACTTGAGGGACTCCTTTGCTTTGAGGAGGTTTGTAGTAACGCTGGAGGATGGTTCAGAAACCTCTGTGCACTCTTTCTGCGCGTTTTCAATCCAGAGTCGAAGCCCATCTTCTGCAGCTTCATGTTCTTTCTTCAACTTGTTGATGGATTGGTTCAAGAAACTAGTCCACCTGCTCGCCTCTTCTACCTGCCAGATCCTGGTCATGATAAGGTGGCGAAGCTTCTCACAAGTGGCATACTGAGCAGCAACAGCCACTTTGAGATCCTCAGGCGGCATGTTTGTGTCGCCCAGAATCTCTGGGGCCTGTTTAATCGAGTTCAATACAATCAGTACCAGCAAAAATGTGGAAAAGACTTACAAGGGACACAAAACTTGCAATAGGGATATCATGTCCCTCTGACTCAGAGTCAAACAAAGCAGAGTTAAATGAGGAGCAGCTCCCCTTGGGAGACCGTAAGGTGTAGTTCCCCCGGGGAGAGTGTAAGGAGTAGTTCCCCAGGGGAGACCGAGACCTGCGTAGAGACCGAGACTTACACTTAGCCTTGGGACTTGCTCTATAAGCAGGAGAGGAATGTTCGACGAAAGTTGCAGAGCTGGTTGGGCTAGTAGGGCGCATAGTAGCAATACAAGTGTCCAGCATGATATGAACAATGGACTTGGAGGATTTGACCTGAATGTTTTCTCACTCAGCCTCTCGCTGCGGTGCTGTCAACAGACTTGTCAGCGAGTTTTGGAGTTTGAAGGACTTAACAGAATTCCAAATACACGGCGGTGGATGGTCAGTCAAGGTGATTCTTAAGGCTGCGATATCAATAAGTTCTTCAAGTTGAACGCTCCGATGGCATCCAATGTAGAAGAGGGCTTTACCTCTGACGAGATGTTTTTTAGGGCCGGAGAGTACGTTTTTGATATCAAACTTACACGATGGTCCTGATCAAGCTGGCTATCATATAGTGGTACTAGCCAGTATCCTTGTCCCACCTGTTCCACGCCATTTGTGAAGGTGGAAGAACTTTGCACTCACCTTACAGATGATCCGCAATGCAATGCTGTACCCATCCCTCATGCACTTCGCCAACCTGCTGGTCCAGGTGAAGAACGCATGGGTCGCTATCACACGAAATCCGGCTCTATTTACGGGTTTCAACGGCCAAATACGTTCGAGCGCATGAAGGCTCATGACTATGAGTCCGCTCGCGAACATAATGTGTACTACCCATTTTCTGGGAGGGAGGAATGGGAACTCGCCAAATTTCTCATCGAGAATCTGAATCAGGGGCAAATAAGTCGCTTTTTGAAGTTATTATGGGTCAGTGAACTTTACATTAACTTTTAAATTTTAACAGCTCGCTATTAGGTGAAGTCAGAAACACGGCAACAGCCCACATTCAAAACTGCGCCCCAACTGCTAACCTTTATGGACGCCCTGCCAAAGGGACCGCAGTGGCGCTGCACAACAATCGAGACAGATGGTTATGTTACAATGCATCCTGTGCATCTTATCTGGCGTGATGCTTTGGAGGTAACGAAGCACATATTTGGCAATCTGATTTTTGCCAATGACATGGAATTCGATCCATATGAGATATTTGTTGACGGAGAACGGGAATATGGTGAATGGATGTCGAGTTCGCGTGCGCATGATATCCAGGCTTGTATTATTTTTTATGTTCGAATACAAATTCTGACGATAGTTTTTATGCATAGGACGAGCTTCCACGAGGTGCTACCATTGTGCCCATCGTTCTTGCATCGGACAAAACTCCTGTCACTCGACACACAGGAGGTCTCGAGATGCATCCCACGTTCCTTACTATCGCTAACATCCGATCTGACATTCGCATGAAGGCTACGGCTCACGCATGGTCGTGCATCGCATATATGCCCATTCCTCAGTTCATTTGCAACCCCGAGTTCTCTTCACTCTTGCAAGCCCGTGTGTGGCATCGGTGCATGGATATAGTCTGCATGAATCTCAAGGAGGCAGCCGCTGTAGGCGCAAGTATGGTGGACCCATTGGGTCTCTTACGCTATGGATTTACCCCCCTTGTCGCATATACCGCCGACCTCCCCGAACAACAGATGGTTTCATGTGTAAGTAAGAATACATCACCAGTCACTCTAGCCATCCAGTCACAGTTCGGGGACGGAAAGTTGTATGAACCTCGCGACGGCCAGGGCACACTCAGGACACTTGAAGAACTTGGTCAGCGTATCGATCCCTGGAAGGTCCAGGAATTTCAAGAAGCAGCCAAAGCATCACATCTCAGCGGGGTGCAGCTTCCCTTCTGGCGTGACTGGCGCTTTGCTGATCCAGCTATTTTCCTTGCACCTGAACTTCTCCACACATGCCATAAATTTTTCTTTGATCACATCCTCAAGTGGTGTAAGGAAGTTGTTGGGGCTGATGAACTCGATACTCGCTTTCGTTCGCAACATAAACGCATCGGAACCCGTCACTTTGGGCAAGGTGTCTCCCATGTCTCGCAGATGACCGGTCGGGAACATCGGGACATCCAACGCACAATCGTACCTACAATTGCAGGTGTCGTCGATCCTGATTTCGTCCGCGCTGTTCGCGCGATGGTCGATTTTATCTACAAAGCACAGGCTCCAACTTTCACTCCAACATCGATCGCTGACATGACCTCCTCCCTCCAAGAGTTTCACAAATTCAAACACGCAATTCTCCGTGCCGAGGCTCGCCGAGGAACATCGGGTCCTATTGAGCATTTTGAAATTCCAAAACTTGAGCTCTTAGCATCATTCGCTCGAGCCATCCCCCAGCTTGGCTCCATTATACAATTTACTGCTGATGTCAGTGAGCGCATGCTCATCACACAGTGCAAGAATCCATTTGAGCGCACCAGCCACCAACGTGCAACGTTCACTCAGCAAGTCATCCATCTCCTGGACCGGGAAGAGACTGCACGCCAGTTCGACCTCTATGCCCTCCTCCGCTCAAACGACATGTCCCTCAACAACCTCATCGTCAACGAATTCGACGAAGTCGTTGACATGGACCCGATGTTGGGTTGGATCATGCGCGTCGCTCCCGAAGAACTGTCTCGGTTTCAAGGCCCACGTCCCGTTTGCAACCATTTCCTCAAAGGCCTGCTGTCTGAAGACAGCAGGGTCGCCTTTCATATCACTGTATCCAGTGACCACACCAACAAGACAGCACCTTTTTTGGCGCGATTATACCAGCTTCCTGACTTTCCTCTGACGCTTCGCTCCTTCATTGAAAGTGTCAACCCTACGCTCGCAACTCGTTTCCAGAACCAACTGCTCAACGTCTGGAACAAGTTTCGTATTCAGCTGCATTCAATGTTGCGTCCGCGTCTCGTCATGCCGAGCCAGCAGGTACAAGCATATCCGCCATCTACCAATTATCCTTGTGGAAATTGCGATGCTGTCCTGCTGCAGATGCACAGTGAAGGTGAAGAAGGTGAAAATCTTGGTGAGTTTTGAAGTTACGGTCAGTATCTTTGTATTCACGCATTTCTTCACTAGACGCCATTGTAGCTCAAGTTCGCATGGTGTTTGGCTTGTCAAAGAAAGGCCCACCGTTGCCTGCTGAACTTGACCAAATATTCCTCTATGTACAGCTCTTCGAAGTCGTCGCACGTCCTCAAGATGATGTTGGAGTCATGATGTTCCGCGTTAAGCTGTAAGGATTATCTATTCCCTACGCGCCGACCATGCTTAAAACTGAGACGCTCGAATGGATCATACGTTCGAGCTAGTCCATGTGATTCATTGATGCGAAGAGTGCAACTCTTCGCATCCGAACTACAAGGATACATTCCTTTTCGTTTCTCTTACTCTTTCGTCATCATACCTTGTGCTCTGATTTCACGATTCCCGTTTCTTCACCGATATCTCTCAAAGCACCATATGCTACTTACTCTCGTTCCAGTCTAGTCAAGAACTCGAAATCGTATATAATCAGTGTACGTAGATTCATACTTACAGAAAATCAGACAGTGAAATTCCCCGCTCCAAGAACGTTTGAAAACCTCAGAAAAATCTCCTCTCTCTAGCCTTGTTCAAATTCGTTTCGTGTTTTACGCTGACACGTCTACATATCTATCCGTCTCGTTCACAGTTCCCTGCCGAACTAATCCAGCCTTACACATTGGAGCCCACCGCGAGGGGAATTGCTTAGAACAAACCCTCATACCTCGAATTGATCCGCTGATCCGTTTTCTGATCCGCAGATCTTTCTTCTTCCATCCGGTCATCGACCATATTCCTTCATCATTACCAAATACTACCATCCAAACGCGCAGATACGACTCGAGCAGCAAGAAGGGCCATCTGCGCTGGCTCCTCCAAACGAAGCCATACCACCTAAAAAGCGTCGAAACCGCGCCAATACCCTAAAACCTACCTCTACTCCCTTTATTCAAGAAGCACCTAAAATTCCTGTCGTCACTCCCGTTCGCTCAAAGTTAGATCGACCTTTCGGCCTTATCCACGACGCCTTGGAAGACTCAACCGAATCTTCCTTATCAGACGATACTATAAGTTGTCTCCCACGCGCAGAATCACCCTTCCCCGTTATACCCAATCAACAGAACTTTATCCTTAGACCCGCCATATTCGACCCAGATACTCCCTCTCTTCCGTCAACACGAAACGAACCCGAAGTTACTAAATCAACAAAACCCATCACCACACTCTTCCCCATTTCAAAACCCGACTTCATCGCTAGAACACCCTCATTAAGCTTAGCCCCAACACTGGCAGCACTTCAACCCCCAATTGTTTCTGCTGCTTCGAACACTTCCATAGCACTCCCCTCCTCAAATACGACCCCCTCCGTGCCTTCTCAACCTTCTTTCACCATGTCCAATGCATCTAAAGGCATCAATGCGATGCCGGGAGCTAATTCGAGTAAAGCACCATCCTTCAACGGGGAGACTTGTGAACTCCTCGAATTCTTCGAATTCTTCGAGGATCTCGCATCGGCCTGTGCTCTCAACAGTGCCGAGAAGTGTAAGACGATTGTTCGATATGTTGACTTACAAACTAAACGCTTCTCGGTAACGCTCACCGGATACGAGAGTAAGGATTTCACTGTTTTCAAAGACAGTATCCTAGCACAGTACTCCGGCGCCGCGAAAGGACAACGCTATACCATCCGGGACCTAGAGCGCATCGTGATCAACAACGTCGACAACGATATCTCGACAGAAATGGAACTTCTCCAGTATTATAGACAGTTTCGGCCAATCGCCCATTGGCTCGTCGCCAATAACAAAATATCAACGCGCGAACGAGATCGGTACTTTTGGCAAGGGTTGCCAACGGCAGCACGACGTGCCATTGACAGAAGATTGGAGTTGAAGGATGTAAACTATTCGAGGAACGAGGCTACAGACTTTGAGGACGTACTAAAAGCTGGTCGTTTTGTGTTTTCAGATGACGCATTCGACACTGACCTCAATGAGCCGATCGCGACCAGGATACGCACGATACGCGAAGCACGCTCTGTCAAACCAAAAGTTCCTCCGCCATGGGATTCAGACGAAGAAGAGGAGAGAAAAGACGTACGAAAGGAAGTTCAGACCAAACGAGTGGTCTTCTCAGCCCCTCCACCCGCCCCAGTCAAGTCCACCATAGATGAGGTAGAGGATCTTGCACGCAAAATGCATGGACTGGATATCGGAGAAGCGGCGTACTCAGGATATTATACGCGTCTGGTTTGTTTAGCCCCAGCAGCAGCACAAGCATGGGCACCGCCAAAAGCACGTCAACTTGTCAACTCAACCGTGGCCCAGACATCCTTACCATATCTTCCTCTCCCGCCTCTTCCAACCGCATCCAATCATCAGTCAAGCCCCACTTGCTTCTTTTGCGGAGGTTCGCATGTCATGCGAACATGCTCAGTTGCTGGAGAATACTTACGCGCAGGACGGATCATTCGCGACGGACAGTACTTTGCATTCCCGGATCAGTCACGCATACGACGATTCGGGAACGAGACATTCAAACAGGCCATCGACGCAAGATACGCTATCCCCACTCCAGCCACTGGATCAAATGCAATCCCCGTTGACGTTACCAAACGAGAAGTCTCACCTCAAACCTCCAAACCATCAGACATCCCTTCCTCCGCGTTCATATCTGAATCCTACTTTCTGCAATGTACTCCCATCTCCGAGAATCACGCCGTGATAGTAGCTGTTGAAGAAGAAGTTGAAGAAGGACAAGCGTTGGCCATCACCCGGTCGAAAGCCAAGAATACGCAGATCGCAGAAGACGTACCACCCAAAAACGTAGCCCCCACGTCTCCTGCAATCCCCAACGTCGAAGCTGGCCGAAATGAAGTCTCCAAGGGACCCGCATTTAAATACGAGTCGAAGGCTGCTACACCAGAAGCCACCCATCGTATCTACAAAAGCATCCTGGAAACGTTAGTACCCAACATATCCGTATCAGACTTACTTGCCATTAGTCCGGATCTGCGCAAGGAAGCAGTTGAACATTGCCGAACGCACCGGGTCCCCGCACCAACTTCTAGCCTTTCTACAACTCTCCAGTCGCCCAGTACGATCCCCCCTCCCCAAGTAGAACACGCCACTCCACTTCGCGAACTTCAAGTTCTCTTAAACGGTGTCCATTCCGAGTTAGCATTGCTCAACGAAGGATCCGAAATTGTAGTCATAAGGGAGGACGTTTGGAAGAAAACAAACGCACCTCGAAATCAGCAAATTCGGATGCGAATGGAGACTGCAAATGGAGGAGCACAAGACATGGGAGGATGCGTTGAGATGTTGGAAATCGAAGTAGATGGAATTAAGAGTTGGGCTCACGCGTACGTCGTTCCTAAAGCACCTTATCAACTCCTCCTGGGACGTCCCTGGCAAAAGCTTGTCCATCTATCAAAGTCTGAAGATGTGGACAACGTATATATAACCATCCAGGACCCTCTAGATAGCTCGAACGTTCGTACCATAACAACCTCCCCTCGCCCTTGGCCGCATCCTTCTCTTGCCCTCACCACTGCACTCCTTACTCCTCTATCTACTCCGCAAACCCCACCGACAAACTCGACAGACATCTACCATGCCACCCTGCCAACAAGCTCGACGGATATTTATCATGCTAATCTACAATCTAGCCCCCCATTCTCTAGAACGCCCATTCCCATATCACGTCTCACTTTCTCCTCCTTTGCCGAATTTCTCCTCCAGACTCACCTCGAAATCAACCCTGCCCGCCGCACCTTTGCCTATAAGAAAGTCGCTAATAAAGTCAGACCAGTAGCCACCACCATGCCATCCCATGCTCGAATCGTACGACGTTTCCCAGAGGATCCACTTCTCTCCCTTCCTCCGCTGTCACCAAATCCGCCCAACTTCCATCCCGGCTCCCGTTTATCCAAAGAACGGATGGATGAGCTCGGCGTGTTCAAAAACCAATTTCTATGGCCGGAAGAGCAAAAGTTAGCTGCGCTCGTGCTAAAGAACAACGAACTTGCCCTGGCTTGGGACAAGTCAGAAAAAGGACGCTTTCGAGACGACTATTTTCCCCCAGTAATCATCCCTACCATCGAGCACATACCTTGGGTACACCGGCAGCCACCCATTCCTCCTGGTATCAAAGAAGAAGTCATCAAGCTCATCAAATCTAAGATTGCGTCCGGTGTCTACGAACCCTCCAACTCCTCCTACCAGTCCCGCTGGTTTTGTGTCGCAAAGAAGAGCGGTGCTGTCCGAATCGTGCATGACCTTCAACAGCTAAATTCTGTAACAGTCAAGGACGCCGCATCAATGCCATATGTAGAGTTGTTTGCGGAACAATGCGCAGGACGCGCCATATATTCTATGATGGACTTATTCGTAGGGTTCGATCATCGAGCGCTTGCAGAAGAATCACGCGACATTACCACTTTCCAAACTCCTCTCGGCACTTATCGTTTGACAGTCCTTCCTCAGGGATGGACCGACTCCCCCGCAGTATTTCAGAACGACGTGGCCTTTATACTCCAAGCCGAAATTGAGATCGCTCCGAATTTTCAGGACGACGTAAACGTCTTAGGTCCTCAGACGCGTTACGAAACATCTAACGGCTCATTTGAGCTCATTCCTGAAAACATGGGGATTCGTAGATTTGTATGGGAGCACTGCCTTGACGCTAATCGCATCCTTCACAGGCTCAAACACGCTGGAGCAACAGTCTCCGCAAAGAAGTTATTTCTTTGCGTACCCGAAGTTCTCGTCGTCGGGCAAATGTGCACATATGAAGGCCGCAGTCCGGATTCCTCTAAAGTGTCGAAAATTCAACACTGGCCTCCGTGCAAGTCGAAAACAGAGGTTCGCGCGTTTTTGGGTACTACAGGTACCATTCGCATCTGGATAAAGGATTATGCGCGCATAGCGCGACCTCTTACGAATCTCACTCGAGTCAACACACCATTTGCGTGGGATGCAGCAGCTCAACAGGCTATGAACTCACTTAAGGATGCGGTCATTCACTCCCCGGCTATCCGTCCCATTGATTATTCCTCTCCGCTCGAAGTTATATTAGCCGTCGACTCGTCTCACATAGCATGCGGATGGATACTCTCGCAAATCAACACTGAAGGTCGTCGACGTCCATCAAGATTCGGATCCATTACCTGGAATGAGCGCGAATCGCGCTACTCACAAGCCAAGATAGAGCTCTATGGGCTATTCAGGGCCCTGCGCGCTGCAAAGGTCTGGTTAATAGGTCTGAAAGTATTCACTGTCGAAGTAAATGCCAAGTATATTCGCGGCATGCTCAACAAACCGGACATCCAGCCAAACGCAGCCATGAACCGATGGATAGCGGGAATATGCACCTTCGACTTCACGCTCAAACATATACCTGGCATGAAGCACCTTGGACCGGACGGACTGTCGCAATGGCCTCGAGCAGAGGAAGATTCAGACGAAGAAGACTTGGAGGATATTGATGAATCAGTAGAAGAAATAGTAGGATGCGGACTCTGGTTGGCTAAAGAAGTGGAGAAGGAACAGCGTGAAGAAGCTACGGAAGATCGGTGTATCGTTACGAACGCAAGGGCGCAAGATGGGACCGATATAGAGATTCCTTCGGATGACGCATCAAAACGAATTGATGAAGAATTAGAAGCCATTCGAACGTACTTAGAAACGTTTTCATTTCCTTCCACCACTTCCTCGTCCCATCACGCTCGTCTACGAAAACGCGCCCGACAGTTTTTTGTCCAAAGAAACCGACTCTGGCGAAGAGAAGCTACAGGACGACATCAGCTAGTCGTGTTCGGAGCAGATCGTATGCGTACACTCCAGCAAACCCACGACGAACTCGGACACAAAGGAACTTACGCCACTCGTCGTATGATTGCCGATAGGTTCTGGTGGCCATCGTTGGACAAAGATATCGCCTGGTTCATTAAAACGTGTCATCAATGTCAAACTCGATCCGTCGAGAAAGTAGTCCTTCCTCCTACCATCTCAATTCCCGCGACTCTCTTCCGGAAAACCTTTACCGATTCTATGTACATGCCCGCATCTCACGGATTCGCTTACATCGTACAAGCACGATGCTCGTTGACAGCGTGGCCAGAGTTTAGAATGCTGAGGAAAGAAACTGGAAGGACGTTGGGTGCATTTTTGTTTGAAGATGTTCTCTGCCGGTGGGGAGCAGTAGAAGAAATTGTGACGGATAATGGGTCTCCTTTTGTCGCTGCGCTCGATTGGCTCGCGCACAAATATCACATCCGGCACATTCGAATATCCGCCTATAACTCAAAGGCAAACGGCCTCGTCGAACGATCTCACAGAACCATTCGAGACTCACTCGTTAAATCCTGCAACGGCGACATCACTCAATGGCCAACTCTTGCGCACCATGTCTTCTGGGCCGATCGCGTCACGACACGAAAGTCTACTGGCCACACTCCCTTCTTTATGACACACGGCATAGAACCTATTCTACCTTTCGACATCACCGAAGCCACATACCTCCTTCCTGATATTCCTGCCCAAATCTCCACGAGCCACCTCATCGCTATACGTGCTCATCAATTAGCTAAACGAGAAGAAGATTTGGCAGATATTCACACCCGCGTGCTCAAGAGTCGTTTCGCATCTATCAAAGACTTCGAGCGGCAATTTTCTCGGACCATTCACGACTATGACTTCAAACCAGGCATGCTTGTCCTAGTCCTAAACAAGAAAATCGAACCGTCCTCTAACGCAAAGTGCAAGCCAAGATATTTTGGTCCAATGGTAGTGGTCTCGCGTTCTCCTAACGGTCTGTATCGCCTCGCAGAAGTTGATGGAACTCTGTCGAAACTCAAATTCGCCACCTTTCGACTCATACCTTATCACCCCCGTTCACCCTCGTCCATCGAAGTCACGCAGTATATCGATCCTCAAACGCTCGTAGATGACGAGCCAGAAAACAATTAGATGCGCTGTAGAGAATCATGCCTCTCATGGCGTGATATGGTAGTTTTCACCAAGGAGTATACAGCACGAACTCATAGCATTACTCTGTGCGCTACCCGCAGCTATCTCTATATGAGGCGCAGCTTTCCCACGCAACGCGCGCCATGCGCGCACCATTCCCGCGCTTCACGATGTATACGCGCGCGCGCGTTCCCGCGCTTGCGCGCCCTATAGCGCCAGCCATCCAGATGCATCCATCCACTGTCCACCAAGCTCCCTAGTATGTATATTTCCATTTCCTTTATTAGCATAGTTCCACCTTTATTTTTATCATAGTTTCTCACTCATATATATTTTTACATACCTACTCGGTAGCGCTTCGGCTCCGCATGAGCGCGCTTAGGCGCGCTATATAAGCGCCAGCAGTACATACTACACGGGACCTACTTTTCCTACTTTTCACTTACTAGTTACTACCCACTTACTACTTAGCAGAATATAGTAGAAAGCTATTCCTTTACATTTTGCACTCTTATATCTCTTATCTTGCTTTATATCGCTACTTAAGCTTAGTTTCTTATTTCCGCATACGCGCGCGCACTTTCCCGCGCTTCGCGCTAATACGCGCGCGCGTTCCCGCGCCTTTGTACCTTGCGCGCTCCTGCGCTTTCTCGCGCTTCGCTTAAGCGCACACTTCTAGATCCTTGCTGCACTCACTTCCCCTATAGGGTCGAACGCACTTGCTTCTCAAGTAACGCAGACTAGGCAGCGCGCGACCTTACAACTTTTACAGATACAGTCAGGAGCTTCTTTTGTTCCTCATTGTATTGTTGTTTCTACAGCGCCTTTCCCTTTTTTCACTTATTCATTTTTCTAGTCTCGTTTTTCTTCTAAATTGGTTACTTTTCTTCAGTACTACGATACATTTTGTTTAGTCAAGAAGATCGACCGAGGTCGGTCGATATTCAAAGTGGGGAGGTGGTGTAAGGATTATCTATTCCCTACGCGCCGACCATGCTTAAAACTGAGACGCTCGAACGGATCATACGTTCAAGCTAGTCCATGTGATTCATTGATGCGAAGAGTGCAACTCTTCGCATCCGAACTACAAGGATACATTCCTTTTCGTTTCTCTTACTCTTTCGTCATCATACCTTGTGCTCTGATTTCACGATTCCCGTTTCTTCACCGATATCTCTCAAAGCACCATATGCTACTTACTCTCGTTCCGGTCTAGTCAAGAACTCGAAATCATATATAATCAGTGTACGTAGATTCATACTTACAGAAAATCAGACAGTGAAATTCCCCGCTCCAAGAACGTTTGAAAACCTCTCAGAAAAATCTCCTCTCTAGCCTTGTTCAAATTCGTTTCGTGTTTTACGCTGACACGTCTACATATCTATCCGTCTCGTTCACAGTTCCCCGCCGAACTAATCCAGCCTTACAAAGCGCCATTTTGTGACCGGTCCTGATGGCACACAAGTGCGGGTTGGCATGATCATTCCTCTGCTCGATGTTACCCATGCAATCGAGCTCATTCCTGTTTACGGGGACAGAGCTAATCGTGCTGTTGACTCCTCGACGTGTTTGGAAAGCTATGATACCTTCTACCTTAACAATTTTTCAGACAAAGAATGGTACCACACGCTACACACAGATTTCATGTAGTTTCCCTCGAGTCTAGACGTCCTGTGGTGTGCATCGCAATGTTAGATTGATTGATTGGACTATCTTGCAAAGATAAGATTCGCTAAATAATTTAAGACTAAATCTAAGACTCGATTTCGTGATTTTGACACGACTAAGTGAGTTGTCAGATCTCCACCAATCGCATGGCTTTGCTACTGAAGTCGTAAGCGTTCGTAAGTGTTCGTAACGCGCGTAAGTTAAGCGTTCATTTCAGTCGTTTTGCAGATGAGGTCTGAGGTAGCTCGGGGATAATAGCGTGGGCGTGTGAATTGTTGTGGGTCCTGGTAGGTCCATGTGATTGATGCTGTGAAAAAATAATCAACCGTCAGACCATCTGTACACAAGACTTAGTACTGCGATGCGGTTCTCTACTCTAGCATTTGTTGCATTGATACTGCAACCTGTCCTTTCCAGCAACGTCGAGGAAAGCACTTGTTCTTATGATAGTGAAGGTTTAGAGGTGGCCAACGAGGGAGGTATGTCGCCTCTTGGTCTCTAGAGAGGAGACTTTTGATTTCGTCTCGGAAAAGGATGGGGACTAGTGAAATGTGAGTACATCCGTGGCTACCATTTTCAATCATTCAATGAGAAAGTGTCAACAGCGGCATTGTTCGGCAAGTCAATGCAAGTTGCAGAAACATTACGTGGTCACTTTGATGGCCTGCTCAGTCATGAAGGCGCCAATAGTCTCACAGAACAACTTGACTCTTTGTCTGCTTCAGCATACACGCTGTACGATGGATTGCACATTCCAAGTGCGGGAGAGTCCTGGGACAAAATCGTGGGGCTCGGTTCAAATATCCAAGGGAATGTAGACGAACTCTTCCAACATGCCAAGGAACTTTATCCCTCAAAGATATCGGAGTTCAAGAAGTCTGTGAATAGTGTTGTCAGTACAGCTACATCACTGCACCAAGTTGTTAAAGGAGCCGCAGAACAACGTGAAATTCCTCTCGATTCAGTATTAGACGAACTTCGAAATACCCTGCATGTCCTATTTGAAGAGCTTAAAGAGCAGTTCCCGCCACCCGAGGAGGCTCCCGGTCATGAGAATCGTACCCTCATAATCAACACAGTTCTTGATCGCGTCGAGGAGACTTTTCTACGGGTTGCCATCAAGTACGGAGCAAGTGAGGAAGTCCTGAAAAATCACACCAGTTCTCTCATGTCTGGTGTTCGACATATTGTGGGGATCGTCGGTACGTCACAACTATTGAACCATTCTCGGACGTTGATGCTTTAATATTAAATGATACAGGAGACCTTTACGAACAACACCCTCAGCTGGCATGGACCTTCTTTAGCATTGCGATTGCCCCGCTATTTGCACAGGGGCTTCTTCTCTCAGCCCTCAGGATATTTGGATTTGGGCCATTGGGACCAATTGCAGGTATATTTTTATATGGTTGCGGCACTGAGCAGCTCCATTGATGTGATGATTTTAGGAGCTCCTGCTGCATGGTTGCAAGCGTGGTTATTTCGCGGGGCTATCCCAGCAGGTAATTGGTTTGCGATACTTCAGCGCATAGCCATGAGAGGTGCAATGTTTTAAATGGATTCAATGCCAGTATTGTAGATGATTGATCCATAAGATCAAAAACCTCGGGGTCTGTGATGTCTGTAATTAGATGTTCATATCTCGTGAGCATTTGCGCCATCTTCATAAAACTGAATCTAGCATCAAGTGTCCAGACCTATGCAAGGCGCTTTTTGGTTTTGGGGCCAAACAAATATCCTTAGTGGACAAGATATGCGTGGACCTGATGTCAAAGTTCCTTGATGGTACTCGCACGATTCCGAAGGCGCACATTCAAACATTCACTAATGGTGCAACTCACACCTCGCTTTGGGGTAGAATCCCAATCTTTGGAAGCCTGGGCATGTGAATCGTGTAGGTCCATTTGATTTCCGCCCTGCACTTGCACATTTACGTGTACGTACTGCACTGCTTGATGTACACACACACCCTCAAGGCCTCAAGGCTTAGGTATGTGTTGATGTTGCCTCATGCCATGAACACCGCTCGATCGATTATCGACCTGTTACGTAAGTGACTTGGTGAATCGAATCCCGCAGAAGTTCCTCGCACCTATATATACGTTCAGTGCCCAATTGTACAGTGAGCCAACCGTCGTCTATCTAGCATTGTACTGCAATGTACCAATTCTTCAAAAAAATCGCAAAACAATGCGTCAATCATTTCTGCACCATATCAAAACACCTTGGAAACGCTTTCAGCACCCTATCTGAAAAGCTCAAAAAACTGGTTCCGCCGCCCAGTGAAGCTCCCGGTCATGAAAAGCGCATGGACAAGATGAACACGACTCTTGATCGTGTTGAGGAGTGTTTTTTGCGGGTCTTCAGCAAGCTCGGCGCGAGCAGGAAATTCCTCCAAAGTCTGACAGGTCCTCTCAAAACGGGTGTCAAATATGTTGTTGTGACCATCAGTGCGTCATGAATAAATAAGGGTTCCAAAACGTTGATAAACTAATATCAAATGATGGTACAGGAGATATCACCGAGCAGCATCCATACCTCGTGACCATCCTTTTGTGCATTGCGATTGGCATGCTATTATCCTGTCTTCCTGCGATTCTCGGGTTTGGGCCCTTGGGACCAGTGAAGGGTACGATTTTGTTACTTGTATAGTTGTATCGCATCAATACTTATAATATTTTTAGGTGGAATTGCTGCGTGGTTGCAAGGGTGGTTATTTGGCCCCGCTGTGACAAAGGGCAGCTGGTTCGCGATATTTCAGCGCTTCGCCATGGTGTGGAGAGCATGGTTGTAGAGCTGGAGCGAGGTTCCGTGAATGTATGATCCATGACTGAAACTGTTGAGACCTGTTACGTTTGTACAAATATGACTTACATGTACATGATTTCTTATACATATGCTTGAAATTCGCTCGTTGGTCAGTGTCGTGGATTTCATGCACCCTGCGACCAGTAAAATTAATGTTTGAGACAGCCCTCCAGGCAACCCACTAAGGACCCGCCATTTACTATGGTCCTTGCGCGAGGCTTCCAATATCAGTATATTGATACTCAGTCCCGATCAATTTGCTGATACCAGGGATTGTTATCCAACAACTTGAAGATTCAATCAGGCCGCGCACTCTGCTTTTCGTGACTCAGACTAGACAGCATTAACTTCACTGCCAGTGTTGCTTACGACCTGCAAACATGTCACACATCCCATCCCGCAATTCCATCAAACCTGGCAGTAATAGTGCACACAATTTTGTCGAATCTCGCACTCTCATAGCAACATCACCTTTGTTGTAGCGCTGGGATGCCTCTTAGTGATGCGTAATCTGAAACACACGAACTCGAGAAATCAAATCATACACTAGTGATCAAGGCCTTCGAAAATCCTTGATTAGAGGGAAGCCTCTCATGACCATAATATTGAAATTGGCTGAGAAGTTCACAGGCTGACGAAGACGTTTACCCGGATCTCAAGCTTAAGGTTTACTGGTTATGTTAACCTGCATGTTGCCTCATGCCGTGAAGTAGTATTTGATTATCAACTTGTTACATAAGTGACTTGGTGAATCGAATCCTCGAATCCCGCAGGAGGTCCTCGCATATACTATATGCCCAATTGCACAGTGAGCCAACGGTCGTCTATCCCAGCACTATACTGCAATGAATTGGCTCTCTACTCTGGCATCAACACTGCGACCAGTTACTTCCGGCAACGTTGAAGAAAGCACTCAGTCTTCTGATGAAAGCGCCACCGAGACAGGTTCGTTGCACTCTTATCTCATTACGAACGTTACATTTTAACCTAGGACAAGGATGGGGAGTAGTGAGAAAGTGTACGTCCAACTGAAATTACTGTTTTTGAATCATATACTGATGTCAGAAATGATTGACAGCACTTTTTGACAAGTCATCGCAAGTCGCGGGCGCGTTATACGGCCAAGGCGCTGCAACGGTCGGCAGCCTGACAGAAAAACTTGGATCATTACCTGCTTCAGCACACATGTTGTATGGTGGATTGCACTTTCCAAGTGTTGGGAAGTCCTGCTGGAACAAAGCTGCAGGCTTCGCTCCAAATACTAAGGGTTGTACAGATGAATTTTTCCAGCGTGCCAGGGAATTCTATCCCTCCGACAAGATAGCAGAATTGAGGGCGGCTGTAGATAGTGTCGTTGGCACAGCCACGACACTCTACCAGGTCATCAAAGAAGCTGCAAAACAACGCGGCATTCCTCTCTGCACCGTATTGAAAGACCTTGGAAACACTCTCAGTGTCTTATTCGAGGAGCTCAAAGAACAGTTTCCGCCACCCGATGAAGCTCCCGGTCATGAAGAGCGCATAAACATGATGAACACGGTTCTCGATCGCGTCGAGGAGTGTTTTCTGCAGGTCGTCGGCAAACTCGGAGTGAGTAATGAACTCCTCCGAAGTCTCACAGGTTCTCTCAAGACTGGTCTCAAACACGTTGTCGTGACCATTGGTGTGTCACAAATAAATGATTCCGGAATGTTGAGAACCTAACATCAAACGATGATACAGGAGACGTTAGCGAGCAGCATCCATACCTCGTGTGGGCCCTTTCGGGCATTGTGATTAGCATGCTATTTGCCGAAGGAATTCTTCTCACGATTCTCCGCGTTGTTGGGTTTGGACCTTTGGGACCAATGAAGGGTACGATCTTGTATAGTTGCAACACAATAATCTTATAACATTTTTAGGCGGAATTGCTGCGTGGTTGCAAGGGTGGTTATTTGGCCCCGCTGTGACAAAGGGCAGCTGGTTCGCGATGCTTCAGCGCTTCGCTATGATGGGAGGAGCGCGGCTGTAGAACTGGTGCGAGGTTCCGTGATCCGTGAATGTATGGTCCATGACTGAAACCCTGTCACGTTTGTACAATATTACTTGCATGTAGTACATGATTTCTGATGCTTGAAGTTCGCTCGTTGGTCAGCGGCATATATCCATAGTAGGTAGCGGGACTTCGTGTAATACCCGTGAGGTGAAATTAATGTTCGACACAGCCCTCCGAGCAACCTAGGACCCACCATTTACTTCGGTCCTTTTGCAAGACTTCTGATATCAGTCCTTGGCAGTTTGCTAATACCAAGCATTGTTATCTAACAAGAACTCGATCGGGTCACGCACTCTGCTTTTCAGACTGGACACATCGACTTTACGGTTTCTCGCGTCGGCACTTGCTTATGACCTGCAAAAGTGACGCACGACGCAATTCTGTTGAATCTTGTACTGTCACAGTAATATCTTTGTTATAGCGCTGAAGTAACATAATGCTCGCAAGTCATGAAAAAAAGATGTGATGCACATGATCTGACGGGTATTCATCGGCTGCATCAACGGCTTTAGTTGGCATGTTACATAATAGCGGACCAACCATCTTAGGCAACTCAACGTGCAGTGCTTGATGTACACACACCCTCAAGAGCCCTCAAGGCGCCTCAAGGATTAGGTATGTGTTACTGCATGTTGCCTCATGCCATGAAGGCTTCGATTATCAACCTGTTACATACGTGACTTGGTGAATTGAATCCTGCAGGAATTCTTTACACACATATATATATGTCCAGTGCCCCATTGCACAGTGAGCCAACGGTCGTCTATCCTAGCACTAAACTGCAATGTACCAATTCATCAAAAAACTCTCAGAACAATGCGGCATTTCTTTCTGCACCATATCAGAATACCTTGGAAACGCTTTCAGCGTCGTATTTGAAGGGCTCAAAAAACGGTTTCCGCCACCCAGTGAAGCTCCTGGTCATGAGAAGCGCATGGCCACGACGAATGCAGTTTTTGATCGCGTTGAGGAATATTCTTTGCAGGTCGTCGGCGAGCTCGGAGTGAGCAAGAAACGCCTCCAAAGTCTGACGGGTTCTCTCAAGTCAGGTGTTAAACATGTTGTGACCATCGGTGTGTCATGGATAAATAACTGTTCCGGAACGTTGATAAACTAATATCAAATGATGATACAGGAGATTTTAGGGAGCAGCATACATACCTTGCGTGGCTTCCGGACATTGCGATTGGCATCATGATGCTACTTTCCCAAGGGTTTCTTCCTATGATTCTCCAGATAGTGAAGGGTACGATTTTGTATATAGTCGAAACACATCAATGTTTCAATACTGATAACATTTTAGGTAAAATTGTCATGTGGTTGCTATGGTACTTAATTGGCCTCGTCGTGCCAAAGCGCAGGTAGTTCGCGATGCTTCAGTGCTTCACTATGATGGGAGGAGCGCGCGCGCGGCTGTAGAGCTGGTGCGAGGTTCCGTGAATGTTTGGTTCGCGACTAACTCAACCCTCTGTTACGTTTGTACAAATATTACTTACATGCGCGATTTTTGATACTTGAAGTTCGCTCGTCGGTCAGCATCATATATCCAACATATATCCGTAGTAGGCAGCGGTATTTCATGCACCCTGTAAGGGAAAAATCAATGTTTGACGCAGTCCTCAGGACAACCCAGGACCCACCATTTACTTTGACCCTTGCGCGAGAGTCGAGACTTCCAATCAGTACTCAGAGTCCTTAATCAGCCAGGAATTCAATCAGGTCACGCACTCTGCTTTTCTGTGATTAGAATGCTATCTGTCAAAATTGTCAATGCCAATCTTCTTCTCACGATTCTCCGCATTGTTGGGTTTGGGCCTTTTGGACCAGTCAAGGGTATGATTTTGTTTAGTTGCAACACATCAATATTTCTAACGTCTTCAGGTGGGATTGCTGCGTGGTTGCAAGGGTGGTTATTTGGCCCCGCCGTGCCAAAGGGCAGCGGGTTCGCGATGCTTCAGCGTCTCGCCATGATGGGAAAAGCGCGGCTGTAGAACTGGTGCGAGGTTCCGTGGATGTTTGGTTTAGTATTGATTAAAAACCTCGAGGCCTGTTGTGTTTGTACAAATATTACTTGTGCATTACACATGAATTTTGACGCTTCAAGTGACAAGGAAGCTTTCAGAGACCTACTATCAGAGTTTCCGTCACCAAATATCAAAACCGACAAACTCATTCACGCTATGACTTGGCAGGGGGATAATCATATTCACAAAATTACAAAAGGTGCTGCCATAAGAGTAGAAAAATAGGACAGAAAGAAGTTATAAAAGTGAAGTTGAAGTAAATTAAAAGGGTGCAAGTCGCCGAACTGCATGCGGTGAATCAGGAGATCGTGTAACACAGTACTTTTTCACGTACCAATGTTTGTAGCAATCCGAAGCGGGTAGGGTGGTCAGGATCGGTCATGGATGGTCTCGAGGTCATCATGGAGTCGAAGTGAAGGGTGCAATTTGCCGAACTGCAGGTGACGTATCAAAGCAAATTATATAGTATAGTGATTGTTCACATACCAGTATTTGCAGCAGGCCATAGTGGATCGAAGGGCTATGAACGGTCTCGAGAGGCATGAGAGGTTGCGAAGCTCGTCAAGTCGGTAGGCCATGAAACGCTTGCATTTTGTGCGGCCGAGCAACTGGTTACAAGAAGGCCGCGGCAGGAAGAACGCGCTGGGGTGGAACTCCGCGGATGGTCACACAGGACGCACGATATGGAAGGTGATAGGGGTGTTGACAAGTTGCAAAGGTCAGGATAATTGGTGAAGGTTCTCGATGAGGTCGTGAAGGTCGTGAAGGTCGTGAAAGTCGTTAAGGTCATAAAGTCGTAAGGTCGTGAAAGTCGTGAAATTCATGAAAGTCGTAAAAGTCGTAAAGGTCGTAAGAGGTCGTGAAGGACTCGGTGGGTTGGAACAAGCCGTCAAAGGTGTGAAGGGTCCTGCATATCATGCTATTCTGCAAGTCGCTACGAAAGTAGTAGACATGGGAAGCCATTGTCAAGGAATGACGGTGGTAGTGAATATCGCAAGTCAAAGTCAGCCATTGTTATCCGAGGATGATATATGAACGCCCGAAAACAAGATCGACCATGCATGATTACGAAGATTGCACCTGACGTGTAGGACACACTTCCGGGTGCTGCATACCGGCAGCAAAGAGGGAACGGAAAACGAGGGTAGGATAAGACATCGTGGGATGACAAACTGCCCTGCGGGGAGACAAAGATGATATCCGCGACCAGCTGAGGTGGTGCAAGAAAGTGTCGTGAGCTCGCAGGGGCTACGGGTGTTTGAAACCATGCAAGGGCGACGGGAGGTAATGGTAGGCTAGGGGTGCTAAACTGCGGCGCAGATGATGATGATGATGATGATGATGATGATGATATCCACTACCAGCCGAGGTGGTTCAGGAAGTGTGGTAGGTTCGTGAAGAGCCACGAGCGTTTTCCATGCAAGAGCAACGGAAGGCAAGGGTAGGCCGGAATATCACGCGGTGGTGCCCTACGACGCGGAAGAGGAGAAAAATACGCACGACCAACTGAAGTGGTGTAAGCGAGTGCGGTAAGCTCGTAAAGGACTGTGGGCATTTTAATCCACGCAAGGACGACGGAAGACAGGCAAGAATAGGCTGAGCTATCATGCGGTGCTGAGCTGCAGGAGAGAGGAGGATACCCACGGCCGATCAGAATGGTTCAAGAAAGTGTGGTAAGCTCGTGAGAGCCACGAGCATCTGGAACAACGCAAGGACGGCAGAGGGCAAGGGTAGGCTGAGATATCATATGGTGCTGAACTGCGAACGGAAACGAGCCTGCAATAATGACCAGAAAGTATCGGAGCCGTGCGAGAGATTATCGTAAGGCTACCCAAACATCACGCACGATGCTGTCGTCGTGAGGGAGACTTGTCCTGTCTTGTGGATGATACAAAACAAATCAGGGCTGCGAAGGTGGCCTTGGACAACCAGAGCAGGAAATGCGAGGTATCAGGTACATCGCGAGAATGCAAGGTATGGCGTTTGGATCCTGCTGCAAAACGAAAATTGCCGACTGCAAATGATCCAAATGATCGGAGCTGCGTAAGAAATCACAGGTTAGTCATAGAAGGCGCGATGACTAAAAAACTTTACAAAGATGATGACGTGAGGATGTCTTCGAGAGTGCTACAAAATGAACTGACGACTGCAAGGATAAACTTCCAAGAACCAGAGCGCAAAATGGTGGTAAGCATGGTAGGAAAAGGTAGGAATTCAGGAAGCCTTACAAAGGTGATGACGCAAGTGCGCGGGGAATGTGATAGAATACTGCAAACAATCAGAGAGACAGTGAGCGAAGTGGAAACGAGAGGGGAGTTAAAGATCTTACAAGATTTAGGGGTAGAGGGATCTTGTGATGCTGCAAAATAAAAAATAAAAAATAAAGCACACAAGATCAAAAATAAATGGGAGCACTACCAAGTTATCCGGAAATGTTGAAGTTGAAGAGAAAATAAAATAGGAAAAGACCAAAGAGGAATACCAAGACATAGAAAGAACGAGAATATGGGGTTTTGTCGTTTTCTGTATGATATCGAGACTGAGATGCAAATAGAAACCGACACGATGCAAGTTCGAGAAAATCTGCTGCTAGAAAGATGAGGGAATCGAAACGAATGTTGCGTCAGAGTTGAAACTGGAGGTGAAGGTCGACAGTTGACATGTGGACGTCCAGCGATAGAGATATGCTCTTGACGCATCGCCCTGTCGATCCAGTTCCAAAAGGACTCCTCGCCCTCGATACAAGACTCTAAGGTATCATGGCATCGTCACCGAATTGAATATCGAGGTCGAGCTGCGAGAATTCCTTAGACGCGAGATTGACATTAGTTGGGATCCCAGACCAATATTGTTCGTCCGTGAACGGGACACAACCTTCAGTGAAACTCTGTATTCGTGGCTCACCATTAGTTATATCGATACACGAGTGTGCATCAATCAGGTGGCTGGATTGAATTGGGGTGGCGAGGGTGACAAAGAAGCACCCGGCGGGCGAGCGACGGTGATTAGAACCAGGGAAAAGGGGGCTGATACGACCTGTTATCGGAGCGATGATAACTTCATCATCATCTGAGTCTATATCCGAGCCGGATGCCAGGGAGGGGGTCGAGCCGTAATCGTCAACAGACCCATCTTCAGTTTCCGACAATGAGGACTTTGAGTCGGACGGGGTCGCAAGAAACCTGGGGTAATTCTCGTCATCGCAATCGTCGTCACGGTCAAAGTTGACAATTGGATACTTGTCATCCGCGAAAAGTCGCAAGTCCTCATTGACAAACCGAAGGAGGTCGAAGCCATCGCTGTTGACTTCCAAGATTGAATCGCGGACAGGCTGTTGGCAATCAGTCTGTTTGTCAAGAAGTCGGATAAGGTCGAGGATCGCAGACTCTGAGGTACCACCAGAGACATGGTTTAGGGATGTTTCCGACTCGCCCATGGAGAGCTGCTGAAGGTCCGACGTGAGCTCGTGGTCGGTACCGTACTCACCCTTTTTGGAAATGGAGCTTAGCGCACGGCCCTCGAAAAAACCTTGGAGGATGGCCTCTTCGTCGGTTAAGGAACCTGGATAGTCAGGCGTCGGAGAAAGTTGCTCGTTATAGCCATTTAGCTCCAGATGCAAGTCAGCATCCTCTTGGAAGGGAAAAGAACGAGTCTCGTTCTCGAGGAAGTCTAAGTAGTCCCATGTTGGAGAAGTATGTTTGCTCGCTGGACAAGTGTCGTCAGAGATGTCGTTGCGCCCCTCGTCACAACTGAAGCTATTGTAAAATTCGACTTCCTCATCGATAGACTGCAGAAGATCATCCATCAGGCGGGAATTGCTATCTTGATAGTCCTCCTGCTCTTCACCGAAGAGATGCGTTTCAGCAAGAGAACGGTGGCATCGCGGAGGGATGCCACTTTCCACGTTAAGAGCATCCGCGAATTTGCTGAAATCCACTTGTCCATGGCGACGCGCAATGGGCGCAATAGGAGACATGTCGAATGCCTGGAGAACGATATCCGAGGGAGGATAATTGAGCTTAATCGCGAGTGCACTAGCCAAGTCAGACATTTCGACCAGACCATGTCGACGGTCATTAGGGGAACGTGGTCCAGTGGGAAGGGTCGAAGGAGAGGGTAGAGGACCTGGTAGAGTAAGGAAGGCACCACCCCGAAGTGTTGTACCGACGACTGAAATGTCGAAGTTGTACGATCGGGGAGGCGACTCGCATGCAACGACAGTCATGTAATGCTCGCAAGTGATTTCTGGGACGTCTACGTGTGGTTCGGCGGTCTCCGACAGTAGGGAATCATGAAGAGTGGCCTCTGCGGATTCTGAAGAGTAAATGGAGATATCGTCATCAGATTCCTCATGCTGGGGTTCGTCCTCTTTCTTTTCGAATAGACCTAAAGCGCACTGGAAAGACTATGTAAGTACCGCAGTCAGCCACCGATGTCAAAAGAAGTGGGGTTACGCACCAAGGGACTGACAAAATTCTCGTCGGCGACAGTTATAGCGATAGTAGGGACTGAAATCTACGAGTCAAATATAAGTGGTTGATGATAATGATACGAGACTAGTATTACATACCTGAAGTCCACAATCGTAGTCTGCCTCCGTAACGTCCACCTCCCTATACTGGCCAACACGCAGTTGATCATCGGTTATTTGGCTAGTAATCGCAGTACCAGTTTGGACCATGGGAATCTGGAACCATACAATGTCAGCCTCATCTGGAGCCATGGCGATAGGAAAGCAGCCACATACCACGTCAACGTTGCATGTGGAGGCAACATGCTTGACTAGTTGATTACTTCCCAACTGGACTGCTGAACGATCGCAGGCCAGAGATGTATCATATGGCGTGTCGGATGGCGAGAATAGTACTGAACCATCGCGGGGCAGAATGACTGGTGGTACAATGCCGGCCAGCTTGGACATAGTGTCTTTGCGATGACGACGGTAGAAATATCCCACCACGGAAACGATAGCAACTGCGAAGCACACGAGGCCACCTTTCCAAAGATGATAGGTAAGGACAGTCGTGCCGGTGGGCGAAATGGTCGAAGGAGTGACGAGGGGCCCTGAGAGGACAGAGGTTGAATGCACTGCGGAAAGCAACATGAGAGTAGATGTGGGGGCCATGGTAAAGCAGTAAGACAATGGCAAGATGAAAGCAGTACACTGGTTGTTCAAAAGATGCGGAGGTGTATATATATGTTAGCCAGAATTTGGAGGTTGACAGTCCTGCCAGCATCGTCAACCACTGTCAGCCATCATTGTACCTTCAGTCATGTCAGCCATCATACTTCGTCGTGGCACCTTAAACTAACGATATCATAACCTGACATCATCGCGTATATGAGTGATATGGATGATTGCTGGATGTCACCAGTAATCAAATTCATGCCATAACATTCTTCATCGCTACCGAACTTACAACGATATTGTCGATGATGGAACGCTCACGATCTAGGTTCCCTTGCACCTCTTTCAAGGCCGACTCCGAATCCAATTTATAATGCTGGAAAGGAGATGAGAGTCTTGATATCGTATTAATATGTTGTTACACACCTTTTTGATAATTGACCAATCCGTCATTTTAACTAGCGCTTGAAAAGGAACCATACACCCTTGGATAACGTCGCACATGCGACGCTGTAGATCAGGGGTATCTGAGACATCTACACGGACAACAATGAGTGTGGTCGACTCATCCGATACCCCATATCGTCGGATGGCTTCAGTGATCTAAAGACATTTTTAACAGTGAAATTAAACAATCATCGAGTAGATGGCTACGCGTACATTATTGGTGGGGTTCAGTGCCCATAGTATCTCTGAGTGGACAGTTTTAGTCCGAAGTTGACCCTGCGCCTCTGACAAAAGCGCCTGATAGATTGCTGTCTGGAGGTGAAGTGGGCTTGATATCTGGGACACGTAGTCAGTAACAATGCATAAATACCGGAGTCAACATTTCTACCAGGCGTGCATCAATGAAGGCGAAGTTGACAGCTTCACGTTCAGTATTCCCATCAACACCGAGATTTCTAGCGGCTTGAACAATACGAGACCTGATGGCGGCAGCGTTCATCACATCATCGAATAAAGCCACACGAACAACCGCATGATTAAACTGAGAGTAGTAGTATGTCTCCATCGATCATGGCAGTGAGCAAGAACCAAACAATACATACATAGCCATCTTGCATTGTCATCATAAGCGCTTAGCACTCACCACAACTTCACATTTAACTGCCATCATCAAGTCATACATATTCTTGCCTGAGGACTGCTATTAGTAGTCTGGATTCCATGCTGGCATGAGATTCACTTCTTTATCTTCGTCATTGTCACTTTTCACAACATGGTTCGTACTTCAAGCCGCTGCCGCCCCGGCGGCAGCCTCACAGGTCCTGACCCCTCAAGATTTCAAGCAGACCATCGCAGATGGTGTTTGGTGCGTCTTTTGCATAGAGCCCCTTATTTTTCTTCAACAAGGAGAGTAGGTTCATCGAACATTTTTCCCCATATTGTCGGCATTGTCGCAACTTTGAACCGACATGGAACCGTGTAGTAGACAATTTTGAGAAAGAGAAACCTGATCTAGGGATACATCTGGCACAAGTGAATTGTGCATTGAATGGAGGTGAGCGAGCTCTACAAATTTTCCGGGCCACTGATAGACCTTCTCAATCGTGGAAGACTTGTGCACCGAGAACGGTGTTACAGGATACCCTCAAATGAACCTTTATCGAAATGGGCTGTTTGTAGAGACCTTCACTAAAGATCGTGACTTCGATATCCTTGTTGATTTCCTTCTTGCACGTGCTGATCATACCGCAAATTCCTTGTCATCCTCTACTGCGGTTGAGCAGGAGGAAATGGTAGCTGAAATCGTTCCTGTAGAGGAGAATTCGGTGGTCCATGTGTCGCAGGCAGAATCCAACCCTTTGGGAGAGGTGATATCCTTAACTAGCGAGACATTCGACAACTTTGTGTCGCAGGCGCCTACATTTGTCAAGTTCTTTGCACCGTGGTACGCTGCATCAATTATAGACCAAAATTTGTCTTAATAGCCGTTTGTTAGGTGCGGACACTGTAAGAAACTTGCTCCAACGTGGACACAGGTTGCTCGTCGCATGCAGCACAAGCTCAATATCGCTGAAGTCAATTGTGATGAGTTCAAGTCGCTATGCTCGAAGCAAGGGGTCACAGGTTATCCTATGCTGTTCTACTATTCTCACGGAGCAAAGACAGAGTACTCAGGAAGTAGAAAATACGAGCCACTTGTGGCTTTCGCTGACAAGGCAGCATCTCCGTAAGGACAATTTTCTGGAGTCATAAGGCGCTTTTAAATGTCTGCTCCAGGACCATGCAACCAATAAGCGCTCATGATCTTGACAAGGTTGTTCATGAAAATCCTGTTGCGTATGTCCTACTTTCTTCATCACATGAACATATTGTCGTACGTGCACCGCATTATGTGCCATGTTTAGTACTGACAATATTTCAGAGTGAGGTCACTAAAGACTCGCAGTTGCTCCTCGGGTCGCCCCCGGTATTTGTATCATCTTCCAAGGAACTCTTTACTCGCTATGACATCCCAGCGACAGAATCCTGGGCCATCCTAGCATTCAAAGATAATGACTCAAAGGAACCCACCTCAGTCTTTAGTCCATCCAGTTCTGACACACTTAGCACTTGGCTATTCGCCAACCGCCTCCCAACCTCCCTCGAGCTCTCGCGCGATGTATTTCAACAGGTAATGAATGCTCCACATAACCCACTTGTCGTGATTGCTGCGACGCCCAATGATGTTCAAAATGATGTCTCATCGAAGTTGGACGATATTGCAAAAAAGTGGCGCCTGCGCAAGAGCTATGTTGGGAAACAAGATGTGGTATTCACGTGGATGGATGCTGATCAATGGGGAAGTTGGATGAAGAGTATGTACGGTGTGAAGGTCAAAGAGCAGCCGAAGGTGGTGGTTGCTGATCATAATGTGAGTACATTGAAATTCCTGTTCTTTTCATGTATCATAGCTAATAATTGGATAGCGCCTCATCTATTGGGATAGGGATACTACTGGGCAGCCCATTCAGCTAAACACCGTCAGCATATTCTCTGCTATTGAAGGAATTTACGACAGCAAAATACGTTCCAAGCATTCGGAGAACATCCTAGAGCGCTCTCTTCGGGTATGCGTCACTACGTCGTTATCAGCTCCCTCGCTCACAACTGCATACACACAGGTCTTCAACTCAAGTCTCACAAGCACTGAGGGTTTTATTATCGCCCATCCATACATGGCAGTCCTGCTGATTCTTGGATTTTTGGCAGCGGTTGTTATGGCGATCAAGAAACTTTTGGATGATGATACGGATCTGCAGTCCGGGCATAAGTACATCAAGGGTGATCGTCTAGATTGATTTATGGACCTTTTTCTCAAACTCAAACGTGAATTTACTAGGAGGGAGTCGGCGTGATTGTCGGTAAGCCCGATTGCAAGGCCAGAAATCGAAGCACTTCGGTTGTCAAACCATAAGTTTCGGTATTACATACATGCGTGCTTGAACATTGCACAGCACCAAATAAAGCAGCCGACGACATGCGACACGGCTGCCCACTTGTGCACGCATCACGGATGGTTCATGCATGGCTGCAGTGCAGTCAGACACCCACTCATTCGTCTCAAGGCAGAACACGCGGAAGCCTCGAGGCAATCATTCTTCTTGATGAGTCTTCTCTTAAGTACACGAGAGCCTCAAGGCTTTGCGTTAGCATCCTATCCCCAACTCTCCTATCATGTCACAGTGGGAATCATTACCGACATGGCTGCAAGTGAGTAAATTGGTCGTCTACTTGGTGACTATTGATGTAATCATTGTGGCCCTAGAATCAAGTCAAACAAATTGAACGAGGATCATTATCGTCCCTTGCGTCTCTCAAATCGCTCAACCGTTCTATCTCTTCTAAACAGTCCTCTGATCATTTGCGTCCTTACTTTCAAATTCTCATTCCTCTTTTTTTCGTTCATCTCGATCCAAGGCTCGTCCCCCATGAGATCACTTCAGATTCTGCACATTCAATTATGCTTGCTAAGGTGTCCATCATGGGCATTAGTTGCCTATGCGGAGAGAACCAAGGAGAATTACGCGGTGCACCCCAATTTCGTCAGAAGCTGTCCGATGCTATACATTCACATTGGAGTGGGGTATCTGCATGGGTTCAATTTTTCTACCATAATTTCCTCATCCCGCGGGATGACCCAGTTGCACGCCTACACAGGATCTACAGTGTAACCTCGCAGGAAGCTGCCAGCACCTCAATACGGTTCATCTATGTGGCTAGCGTACTTCCCGGTGTTGTCGCGCATCTCTATCGAACAACGCCGGATATCGAGCGAATCATCATGGAACTCTGGTACTTGGTAACGGACATCAAACGCGAAGATTGCATTGTTGATCCATATCTTCGCCACTGGCGTCAGGACTTCAACATGCTTCGCGCATTCATGGCCCATGTCGTCACCTCGTGCGTGTACTATGAGCCTCCTAGCACTCCTCTTCCGCCTTTGACATCGCTCATCGAAGCCGCTGGAGGAAGGACCCCTATGGTTTTGGCTGCTCTCAAATGCCTACGTTTTGCAGGAAAGGGAGCGGCTCAGAGAGACCGTGACGCGGTCAAGCATGACCTCGATCTTAGCCCCTTAAATACACTCTCATTGACGTGCAAGCAAACGCTCATCTTCATGTTTGCTACAAGCCAGGCAGACCCTGTCATTTGCGAACTCTTTCTCACACATTCCTCAATACGCACAGTTCTCAACACGCTGGCCGGAATAGGGACACGTCCAGGTACAGAGCCTAACCTGGATCCTACCAATGAGAGCTTCTGTCAAAAGACTGCAACAAAGCGGGCCGCTATGGCTATGGTCATCAGTATATCTCGTTCGTGCTGGCGTGTTCAAATAATCCCATTGAGACTGCCCTGTCATGCCTTCGTTGCCGTCTTCTGGAGGTCCTCCTACGGAACTGTGTATTCCCCTCGGAAAACCGCGTGCACAAGTCCAGGTGGTCTGATTATGACATCAGGATTTTTGAACAGCTGGGAGGGGCGCTAATCTATGAGAGAGTCGTTCGTATTGCCTCGATGTCTATGCAATATATCGATTCTCAACGCCTTTATGTTCATGCCATGCATGATCCAACATGTGGGGCTCGCTGTGACCTTTAAAGAGTCCTTTCGCAACGTTGGAGAATTCTCTCTACATTACCGCCGTGCACACGTCCAGCGTACGAACGAACCTGTGGAGGTCCTGGGGTATGAACTTTCCCATTTCAAGTTTTGCTCCATGCTGATCCCGGTTATAGTGCACAGTGGCGAGTACCGACTTCAACAGTGTGCGGATGCCAGGACCACGGCAATACTGCTCAAAATCTTGCCAGCGAGCAGCATGGTTCGACTGTACCCCGTAACGATTGCCGTATCCTAAAGGCTGGAATTGGTGTGTAAACCGATATACATATATAATCCACTCTTGCTCACAGTTTAGCAGGAATGGCCAAAGCTGGCAGGCACCTTCAGGGCAACGTATGCCCGTTTATTGCGTTAATTGAGGGCCAGCCGAGTTCGATGCACGACAAGTGGCAAGGCAGCGTACAGCCGTGCCTCTGACGGACACAAACTGGACCACCGTTCAAGAAGAGAATCCAGCAGATGTTCATTCCTTGGTGCTCGAGTTGGACATGACCGTACTCCCCATCAAACATCGCATACAACCCCTTCGACAATGTGTCGGACAATTCCAAGACGCAAATTGGATGCGGATCATCCGGGGCAGGCAGGCCTTACAGGGAAACAGTATACTTCCTATGATGACAATAATCACCACGATCGAGGGCGCTAAGAAAGGTCACTTTTCAGTCCACGAACAGCTCTGCAATT
>NW_024539811.1:0-42923 GCF_016647785.1 Suillus fuscotomentosus
GAATGACGAATCGTGCGCTCTATGCTTTTGTTTTTGCGGTTGGTGACTGGGAGGGAGGGGAGTTCTGTGTCCCGCAATTAGGCATCAAAATTCCCGTTCGCCCCGGTCAACTATTGGCAGTCTTAGCTCGGGTCCTCGCTCACTTTAGCGCTCCAGTCACAAGTGGCCGTAGAATAGTATTTACTTGTTTCACGGACCGTTTGCTTTTCCGTCACAGTCATAATATTCCAGTAGTTGTCTTGGCATAGAGACCCTTATCAGTATTTACTGTAAAGCACACTAGGAATGAATGTCCAATCTTAGACCCGCACCTCACAATCGCTAAATTTTTGCGCCTATCTTTTGCAGGTCAACGTCAACCCACACCACCACCTCCAAAAGCACACACATCTGACTCCGAAGGCATGAACTTGTCTTCAAAAATCAAGACGCCTCATACTTGTACCAGGATTTGTATCCAGACTCGTGGATCGACATCCGAACTCATGTGGATTGGCATCCACGCTCGTGGATCGACATCCGGATTCCGGACTCATGTGGATTTTAGCTCAGTGGGTGAGTGTATTCATTTTCTGGACATCCGGACTCATTCATGCGCAGACCAGTACAGTACGACTTTGGACGTGACATGAACTTGTCTTCAAAAATCAAGACGCCTCGTATACTTGTACCAGGATTTGTATCCAGACTCGTGGATCGACATCCGAACTCATGCGGATTGGCATCCACGCTCGTGGATCGACATCCGGATTCCGGACTCATGTGGATTCTAGCTCAGCGGGTGAGTGTATTCATTTTCTGGACATCCGGACTCATGTAGACCCACAGAAACTCATCAAACGCACGATATTCACAGACCACCTCAAGATCTTGACAGATAGACAGGACGAGCTGCTTCAACAGCTTGTGGGGCTTACGAAAGAGGGGTTCTCGAAGGCACAGGGGAGAAGAGCATTGTTGCTTGGGGTGTGTCATCTCCATCTTTCTGGTTCAACATCTTGTCCTTTCGTTCACCCGTGCTTGTATACTGTTCACGTATGCCTGACGTTCTATACCTCACCTCACCTCACCTCACCACTGACACCTCTTACAGAATGCCGCAAAGAAAAACCGAAGAACAAAAGTGGAGCAGATACTAGCCTCGTGTTTACAAATCCTGAACACGGGGCCACTACCTGATGCTGAAGCCATAAATTACAGAGATGAGTACATGTGTTTGTCACCCCAGGGCGGACAGGTTTCATTTGCAGTGACAGGATTTATAAGTTCAGTTGAAACTTTCAAATTTGTCAAAGCTTTACTAGTGCACTGACTAAGCGTGCTCTACCTAACAGTCCGTCCTCAACTCCAGATACAGGGCCATTTTGTATTGCTACAGTCTCATCAGTTCTTCTCGAGGTCAGTATTCAGTGAAAACGTCCAAGGCTTGGGTCTCACCATATGCATAAGATTGGTCTCAGATAACCTTTGCAACGACACGAAGTACATTATATCGTGGACTTCAGTAGGATGGAGCACGTCAACTCTGGCAACCAAACACCACAATGAATTCGCTCTCTGAACCTGCTCAAACTCGGTGAGACAACTTCGAACATCCCTCTTCAGTGATTAAATGCGTGGCCATCGCAGATGTCTCATGGACACAAACCCCAGCTTGGGTTGAGCTGACATCTCCTAGCATACACCACAATCACGCACTCTTTTGGTCTCTCGCATCACTCAGGTTTCTAGAAACTCGCTTGAAAAGCCTGGAATTATCATTCACAAATTGTCCTTCTCCTCAGCACTAGGTTTCCCTTCCTCCGGACGATCACATATTATCCTTTGATTTACTTCACTACACGAGCGCCCATCATACAAGCCAACTCCTCCTGTGAGTGAAAGTTTTGGGTATAAGTTGCTCTACAGATCTAACTTGAGTATATATCGATCCACATATGGTATGGTGACTTCAGCCAACAATGCGAGGAGTTCCCAGTGGATCAGTGCTTTGCCCCATTGTCTGACATTGCACTCAGGGTGTCTGAGGTGCAAGAAGAGTTTCGCACACGAAAAGGGATTAAGGCTGCCATGATGAGCGACGAAAGGGACCCGGAGTGATAGTCAGATGTTAGGGCATTGGGGTGGATGTGGGTAGATTATGTAGCAGAGCAGACGGAGGTGATCTATGGAAAATGGTGAGCGGATTAGATGTCATATTTTCATTCTGACGCTAAAAGTTGTGGCTGTTATAAGGCATCTGGTGCTCCTCGACGCTATCATTCAGTCAAATGGAACCTTTGTTGGCACTCGTGGTTCTACTACGTCCACACTAGCTAGCCCCAGAGTACAGTCGTGGCATGATGGAGCAACTCGGCTCATTAGATGGGGGTGGCCAGGTGCGGATAACCACTGATGCTGATCGGAATGCTGGAATTGAGACTACTTTACACTTGATAAATCATTGGCTACAATGTTCTTGTATTTTTTATTCATGACATGCATAATGGTCGCTCTCGGGCTCGAACTCACAGGCAAAAGCAACAAAAGCTTAATCTTCTTTCCGCACAAATGTGGATCTGAATCTACTGATTCCCGCTACAGCAGTATACATACCTCAGAAAAGCAGGCTCTGCTGCGAGTGGCCTTGCATGTCATTCATGATTAGTAACATCATTTTAAATCCTTCTCCTGACCACACTTAAAATACTAATAAGCTTTAACTGATGTTACAACACAAAATTCTCTCCTGAAAGCATTCTAAATCCCAACAAACTTTTGATTCACTGTAAGATTAATATATCTAACTGTAACAAAGTTAATGCATTGCATTGTTTTTGATATAAAATAATAACGGCATAAGAAGTCTGCTTGAATCTTGAACAAAGGTAAACAAAAGTGAGAGACAAAATGTTGATCTAAGCTTGATTACTACATTGAATATTATCTGATGCATTATAAAAAATTCATCCAAGATATCTAGGTAACAAAAACATTAAAAAAAGGGTGATAAAAACATCAACTTTTATGGTCGAACAAATGTTGACAAAAGTTATTCAAAAGTTTATTCACTATCACACCACAAAGTCAAAGTTTTGTCTAAGTTTGTACCAGAGAAAAATTGTTCAAATGGTTAAACTACGTGTTGAGACAATATTGTGGATGAACAGTGACTTAAGATTTAACTAAGATCAACCTTTTGCATCACGAAAAAGTAGATAGAAAGTTCAAATTTTGACCAGCATTTTGCAGGCAACAGAATCATGAAATTTATTTAAACCTTTTTTAGGATTTTTTCAAGATTTTTCATGCTGGAAAAGTCTTTCATGCTTCCAGTGAGATACAGGAAAGTAGGCTCTTCCCATTATGGCCAAAGTTCCACAGCAAAGCCAGCATCCTGGCCCCTGGGTGGCGAAGGACTATGCTGATTGCTGCTGTGGTCAGTAGCAAGTTTTTTGTATTTGTTTCAATCCATTTCCCCTAGATCATCTGTGAGCTGCCATTCGTCTACATGTTCCTATGTTACCTCATGATATTGCCTCCCCGAATCCTTTCGTTTGTTATGTGATTCCCAAGTGTTAGGAGTCCACTATTTGCCAATGGACCTGTGGTGAACACGGTGAAAATAATTCGAGACGAGGACAGGCACGTGAGCGACGAGTTGAGAATAATGACCATCAGTTTCTGTCGAGATGCTAAAGCGAATACCATGCTGACACAGTCGGTTCGGGCTTTCGGGACTATAGTCTTTGATCAAAGTTGAACTTTGGACCTAGCCAGGTGACATAATATTTCACCAAGGTCATCTGTCCCTTCGACTTATTTGCCCATACTAGTTGAACCATGTTCAATAAGCCCGTCATCGGTATTGGCCACGTCTCCAGAGCTTCTTTGCACAAAAGTAGCCTCGAACTCCACAAACTTGACCATCCATGGCATGAGAACTGCATATGGTATGTGGTAATGTGTATTATGTCGGGAAGCCTATATGCAACATACATATAGAATTGCGTGTACTAGACGCAGCTAGAACGGAAACACGAACTGTTGGGCCCATCTAGATTCTAGAATGTCATCGCCATACCAACTGCCATCTTCAATCACTGGAAATCTGAGAAACAACATGTTTTGGAGTTGCCGATCCAAAATCCCGAATCCAAAATAATCCAACATTCAATCACAGCTGACTTGGATCAGAGTTTGAAACGATTGATTATCTTCAATGGTAATTGTCATGCATCCATGATGCTAACAACTCCAACAACCAGAGCAGATCAAAGGAAGCCTCGGGTCTCCGCTACGAACGTTCTAGGGAACAGAAGCTCAACATGTCACCAGGTGGAATGCTATGTCTTTGGGGTGACGATCTAATCAAAATTGAGGGCATGGCCAATCAGGCGAATTGGATGAAACATGTAGTACATCTTCTTCCTATCTGCCGCATGGACCCCTGAAACAATTGTGACCAGGCCCGTTGACCGATGCGGAACATTGCAGCAACAAGACTTAGACGCGCGAGTCTATTTGTCTATATTGGCAAGCAGGGTACTTATGATAACCGCCTCATGTTTTGGGCGTCCGGTGAGAGGGTAATCCTATGTATAAAGCAGGTTTAAAACACCCCATCACACGCACCTGTGCAACTTTGAGCAAGACCTAACGCCCAAACACACAAAGACCACTTCAACTGTGCTGCAGCTTCACTAGAATGGCAGCGCTCATTCCAAACATCACACCCACTTGAACATTCCAAGATCATGAGGATTGCGTGATCGCACTCGCAGTTTTCCGCGACCGTGATGAACGCATGGTCACGGGTTCGTATGACGGGATGCTTCGTCTATGGGACTTGAAAACAGGTGTAGTGTTGAAGAAGATGGAGGGGCACTGCAGTTGAGTGCAGGCATTGGCTATTTCACCAGATGGGCAATGGATAGCAAGTGGTGATGAGAGTGGCGGATGGATTACTCAACTTGCGCCGGTTCACGAGATTTTGGAAATGGATCTACTAGTAGTTTCTGAAGAATCAATGTATTCGAAAGCAATTCTCTTGTTCATCGTACAAACTAAGTCTACTCTGAATTCATCATCGCTCGAAGGTGTCCTTCTCTCGCTGTGTTAATGCTTTCAAACAAGCAGTGAAATGGTGCGGGGCGACTTTGGCAGAGTCAGCTGCAGGCACTTGAATATATACTACACTTACATCAATGAGCCAGTAGTGTACTCCGGCTTCACCTCAATCCTGTTTCCATTTGAGTCTTTGGCATGGTCGATGCACAAAACAGCAAGTATGGAAGCAGCTGCAGTCCACAGACTGTACTCTACAAACCAACGACCTGCCAAGGGAATTTGTCATCATCAACACTCCCAGATCAACCATGAAACAGCCTACCAGGACAAATACACCTGCGAGGATCAATGAATGATTGGAAATGATAGCAAGTGTGAAATATCTACCTGCCATGACCAAAGGCAAAATGGTTGATGAAAGGGTTCTTCAGCTTCCTGTCAACAGTTAGATGGCAACTAGGATCGAAGCGCGATGCATCGGGAAATATGTCTTCATCCCGAGACAGTGCCCTGAACAGTGTTCAGCTCAACCATTGTATGTACTCCACCCTGACATACCACTGATTGACCATTACTATTGTACCTGATCGAACTACAAATGAGTCAACAACAACCTTGACATATGCGACTTCGAACCTTTGGGTATAGAGTGCCCATCGTAAATATCATCATTTGCAGTTGCATGTGCAACTCCTGTGCACAGGGTTAGCCATGCAAACAAAAAGCTATGTTACTGTCAGCCAACCTAGGGGGGTGGGAGGATACCACCTCATGACCTCGCAGAGAATGGCATCAAGATAGGGCAGGGACGCCCTGTCATTAAGGCACGGCATTTTATCATGCCTCACAACTTGATCAATTTCTGCACGAGCCCGGACTTGGACGTCAGGATAGAGCACCATAGCCAGCAAGAATGTCTGCAATATGGTTGCACTCTGCGGGACATCAAAGTAAGAATCAGAACTGCTCAAGTGGCGACTCACAGTTTCCATGCCAGCTAAGAAGCCGAATTCCCGTCAATAAATGAATTAGACCTGGTAAATAAAGACTCTTACCCATATATACTGTGAACGCAACAGGCTTCATTATATCTTTGTCAGCATCATCGTGGGGTTGGCTGAGAAAGTCAGTGATTAATGAGCGTGAAGCAGTGCCATTTGCCTTCATGCGAACAGATCAGGTGAAATTTTCATCCACAACTGCACAAACGTACCACCTGTGCCTTCACTTCGTTGAAGGGCTCATTCAAAAGGTGTTGAGATAATTCTCTACTGTGTCCTATCAGTGAATGTGCACTGAAGCACCAAGACGGCAACTTTTCGACTGCAGCCTCATTCTAAATATCCAAAATGATGTCGTCGACAGAGGCGCTCACGGAAAGGAAAGGTTGTGAACATGGCAGCCTTTTTAGGGGTAACAATATGTTGTACAAGATCAGCTAGTACGTGCGCGCAGGCAAGGTATGAGCCTTCATTGCCGTCAGCAAGGTCTCCGTATGTCACGGCTACAATTATGCTTCCCGCTGTCATGCATGGTATGTGATTCATACCATGTCAGATATATATAGAGAGTGATAAGGAAGATATGAGAGACTGTCTGGCCCTTTGTCACTAAGTTACCTCTCTATTTTTCCTTTATTTCATTGTCTTGTATTTTATTTCTCACTTTACAGGCTTATTTTACCTTGTATTTGTATCAAGCATGTGACCTTCTGTTTATTTCTCATTGTTTATTTTTATTTGGCTTCTTTCAGCCACCAAGTTTTGTATCTCTATTTATTTCTGACTGTTGATTTGTATTTGGCTTCTTTCAGCCACCAGCTTTTATTTGTCATCACATCATGTGACTGGGAAATATTCTGGTTTGTAACATTATTTAAGCTGACTCAACATGTTTAGTCATGATTGGCCATGCTTTGTAACAACATTTAACATGACTCAACATGTTTAGTCATGGTTTGTCATGGTTTCTAATTTCTTTGTAAGATTACACTGTATTTGTAATGTACTTAGTAATAAGCTGATTCATCACCTGGTTTGTAAGCCACATTCTTACCAATCCATCTGATTAATCATGCTTAGTAAGGGGGTTCCCAAAAGGTATAAAAGGACCCCATTTTCACCCATGAAATATAATCCTCCCACCTGACTCTTATCTCAAACCGTGTGAGACCACTAAGACTTAAAGTGCAGGCCAATATAAGTGCCTTGAGGTAATCTAAGATATCACTATCTATTCTAAAAGTTATATACTACCTTACAGGGGTCGACTATATAACTTTCATTATCGTTATTCTACTCTAGGTTATATACTACCTTACAGGGGTTGACTATATAACCATTGAACAGCTCTCATTCTAAGCTTTACGTGTATTCATAAGACTCTCCCTTTCAACGGAAAGTGAGACACATCTAAGGACGACAAAGTTGAAACAGACTTTCATAGGTTGAAACACGACCTACTAGGCTGAAACAAACCTAATGAATTTATCCAGAACACAGAACATTCCACAACAACTTCGTATAAGACTACACAAGAAGAGGACAACAAACTAAATCCTCCCACTTGACTCTTATCTCAAACCGTGTGAGACCACTAAGACTTAAAGTGCAGGCCAATATAAGTGCCTTGAGGTAATCTAAGATATCATTATCTACTCTAAGTTATATACTACCTTACAGGGGTTGACTATATAATTTCGTTATTGTTATCCTACTCTAGGTTATATACTACCTTACAGGGGTTGACTATATAACCATTGAACAGCTCTCATTCTAAGCTTTACGTGTATACAAAAGACTCTCTCTTTCAACGGAAAGTGAGACACATATCTAAGGACGACAAAGTTGAAACAGACTTTCATAGGTTGAAACACGACCTACTAGGCTGAAACAAACCTAACGAATTTATCCAGAACACAGAACTTTCCACAACACTTCGTATAAGACTACACAAGAAGAGGACAACAAACTAAATCCTCCCAAGAACTCACCATGTTACCTCCCACGAAGTAGAAAAGTCGGAGACCGTGGACTTAAGGACTGGCAAGAAGTCTTCACCATGTATAATTGTGTTGTCATTATACACAACTTTTATATAAGACCCTTAAGTAACAAGACATCACTGGAGCCCACCGCGAGGGAGGCTTCTTCTTGTACCAAACATTGCAAAACAATTGTAAACAAAGCACACTTCATATAATTCATTCCACCCACACAACAAAACGTCAACAAACATATTTAAACACAACAAAGAAATCACAACAATCGTAAACAAAGCCATACTTTGTATAAATCACTCCACACACACATCACAACATCAACAATCGTATCAACGCAACACAAACAAAGGTCAAACATGACTACACGATCCGTATTAACATTGCCTAACCCTGGAACTAAGGCAGCACCTGCCAAATTCAAGGGTGGATTTTCAGAAGTCAAGGACTTTCTGAAACACTATGAAAAACTGTGTGATTATCACAATGTAACCTCTGATGAGGAGAAATGTGAATCTATTACCCAGTACATGTCCCGTCATGTAACAGAATTTGTAGAGGGACTACCGAGCTTCAGATCTAATAACTGGGGCAAACTCAAGGCTGACATTCTGAAGTATTATGATGCAGACCTTGACACGAAGCGATATAGACGCAAAGATTTATTGTCCTACGTAAGGACAACACGAGGAAAGAAAATCCCTACACTCACTGCTTGGAAGAAGTATGTGAGAGGGTTTATTCGTATTGCAGGATGGCTTGAACAAGCCAAGAAATTAACAAGTGAAGAATATGCAAGTTACTTCTGGGAGGGGATTTATAAGAAACTCCGTATCAAAATTGAAACACGCCTCATGGCCAAGGATCCAGACAGAGATCTATCTGAAGCCTTCCCAGTAGACCGAGTTGTCGCAATAGCAGAGAAATTGTTACACCGTGACCGGTTTGATGCAGACCTATTAGTTTCTGAAGAAGAGACTGAGTCTGAAACTGACTCCTCTACTGAAGAAAACTCTGATGCCAATACCGACTCAGAGTCTAGTGAGTCTGAGACCGAGTTTTTTCATAAGAAGAAGAAGGCCCCAGAGCCAAAAGATAAGAAAGAAGTAAAGAAAGCTCAAAAGAAAGTGAAAGGACATGTCAAGGAAGCCAAAACTAAGACTTCCTCAAAAGATACTAAGAGTCCTAGTATCACTTCACCAGAACCTATGGATGAAATGGAGGGACTCATCAAGAGACTCAATGCAATCTCACTCGATGATCCAGACTATGCTTTGTACTACTACAGGGCAACACGAATTGATCCTTCTGTCAAAGAAATGATAGCAGCCCCTATTTTGAAAAGAGGTAATGCTACCCAAGGAGAATATAAGCCTTACAACAATCAGAATGGACAAAATAATGCAAGGCAAAACAGTAACACCAATCAGACATTCAGAGGACCACAACCAGGTACTAGGTTCTATCACCCACCGAACACCCCTTTCAATGAATGAACATGCTTTGGTTGTGGTGAAAAGGGACATGGTATTCCAATGTGTCCACAGATCAATAAGCTAATCGCTGATGGTAAGCTACAGCGTACACACCGTGGACAAATAGGAAAACCAGATGGAAGAGCTGTAAGACGGCTACCTGAAGAAACGATTATCGAAGCACTAAAGCGAGAGGACAGTGTGCCAGTAGCTCACTTTATCAAAGTGAATAGTGGAGACACACAAACCTATAGTGCAAATAAGGAAAATAAAATTCAAGAGACTAGGACTGCATACATCGAAGAGTATGTGAGTTCTGATAGCAAAGATAGTGACATGGATGATTCAATCAACCAGTATGAAGAAACTGAAGAAGAAGAAAGTGATTCAGATGAAGAAACATATGCATTCCCGGTTGAAAGAGTCACACGAAACTCCACACAAGGAAGACACGAAAGGTTTCAGGAGGTATTCCCTCCAGGTCAAAGCAAAACCCTAAGGAAACCAAGCGAGAAAGATAAAGGGAAAGATAAAGTTCCCACTACTCAAGCCAAGAAGGCTGATACTCATACCAAACCTAAGTCCACACAACCCGTTTCACCCACAAAGACAAAGCCCGCAAATAAGAAAGAGACAGGAAAAGGTCTAGATAATGGGTGGGATAGTGAAGACATCATTATGGATGATGTGGATGAAAGGACGGTCAATGAGAAACACCCAAAGACCAATGACACACCTTACAAATCAATCCCAAACTCTGATCGTAAGAATATGACAACACGTCAACGCGTCTCTGACATCGCGGCTAAAATTAAGCCAGAGAAAATTCTTGAAACAGTGTTGAGGATCCTATCCGACTTGAGGTAGGAGAGCTTCTTGGCACTTCCCGTGAGCTTAGCGGAATCCTCGCTAATGCTATCAAACCAAAGTCCTTACCTAATGACTCGAAGATAGAAGCACATTCGGTATGGACAAAGACACGTGGGCTATTAATCAAAATAGCCATGCATTGTGACGGTCAAGCGATTAACGCAATAATTGACACGGGTTCACAACTCAATATCGTAAACAAACACATCTGGAAGACTATTATTAATAGGCCTATAGATATTGCCAAGTCAGTATCTATGAATGATGCAAATGGCGGTGAAGGCAAACTACGCGGATTGGTACAAAATGTTCCACTAGACTGTGGAGGAGTTAGTACTCACGCGAATTTGTTTGTTGGTGATCACGTACCATTCAGTCTATTATTAGGTCGTCCATGGCAAAGAGGAAACTATGTCTCCATTGACGAAAGAAAGGACGGGACATGGTTATTATTCAAAAATCCACTTGATTTAGAGGTCCGTTATGAACTTCTATGCACTCCGGACGGAAATGATCCTAATTGGGACTTTGAACCGTCCACTTGGGTCACTAATATGGGCGAAACGACAATGTTTTGTGAAATTAATGAAGAATTACCGAATTCGGAATTTAGTGTGCGAAACTCTAAACTCAAAAATCATGTGACCAAACAATTACAAAATGATTTCCGTGCCGAGAATTTTATTCGTAAGAAATTTATCAGCAAAGGCCAAGATCAGTCAGCCAAAATTGAAATAAAAGATTTCTCAAAATGTATAAAAGAAGCGCCAGAACCAGTGCTATGCCCAGCGCCCACTGGCCTCGTGTCTGATCAATCCAGCGTGAGGCATCCAGAAATCACACGCACATCCATTTTTGGTAATCTATTGCGTTTTCGGAATATGCCGGAACACGCGTTCGACAATACTCGCGCCGAACTGGCCGATTTCCTTTTTGAGAATCCCGGCAATTTCCGGTTCAGCACTTCCATTGAGAATGACGCGCTCACACTTTCCTTCCACGCTACTGCCTTCTCCCCACCTGCCGGCAACGACCAGGATGATCCTCCCTCTCCCTCTTATTCTCCCATCCTCTGGAACGAATCTTCCCTGGACCCGGACGACCCTGAAGAAGATCCTGGAGCTGGAGACTTTGTTGGAGGGAAGGGTACATTTTTTTTTAATTCTTGTTTTATTCAAAATCTAATTAAAACAAACGCTATCTTACATTCACCCCCTCCTCGTCACTTTTTGGCCAACGCCAACGCTGACATTACGTGCGGCACTTACGCCAACGCCACCAATCTTCATCCGGCACCCTCCTCCTTGGCCAATGCCACCCATCTTCATCCGGCACCCTCCTCCTTGGCCAATGCCACCCATCTTCATCCGGCACCCTCCTCCTTGGCCAACGCCACCCATCTTCATCCGGCACCATCATCTTTTGCCAATGCCAATCCGGACCCCCTCCTTCTACCTCTACCTTCTGCTACCTTGGGAAATTCCTGGGGTACCGGCACCATCCTTCCACCCAACGCTACCTTGGGCACGGCCGGCACCCTCCTACTACCTCCACCCAACGCTACTTTGGGTACCGGCACCCTCCTTCTACCTCCACCCAACGCTACTCTGGGTACCGGCACCCTCCTCTCCACCATTGGCCCTTCGCCCATCGCAACTTCGGGCACCGCGCCACCATCTCTCTCCACCATTGACCCTTCGCCCATCGCAACTTCGGGCATCGCACCACCATCTCTCTCCAACATTGGCCCTTCGCCACCATCTCTCTCCACCATTGGCCCTTTGCCCATCGCAACTTCGGGCATCGCGCCACCATCTCTCTCCACCATTGACCCTTCGGGCACCACAATTTCGGGCATCGCGCCACCCTCTCTCTCTAACCCCAACACGATACCTAAATTAAATATACATGTATCGTTGATTAAAAATGAACTTTGTTTTGACAAAATCCCGTGCACTTCTAACAAAACAGAGAGCTTCTCTGACAGCCTAATTCCACCTATTGCCTCCCTGCCAGATGAACCTAGGGAAGACAAGTTTGTGCACGCGATTGGTCCAGACAAAGGAGAGCCTTTGCTTCTTGCCCCGAATGGTGAGAGCATTCACACTCTAAGTTTTTACAACGCACTCAACTATATATTAAATCAAGCAGACAATGCTAATGCAAACGAGAACACGTCCATGCCATCCTCTACAGCATCCACACCTCCTCCTATTGGTGCTCAAGACTCCGTCGATGTTTTTCTTGTCCATCCTTCGTTCGACGACGAGTCTATGTATTCAAACTCGATGTCCGCACTACCATCTAGCGCATTCCTGGTAGCACCACCAAATTCTAACGCGAGCTTACCTAAGGATGATGAATATCTCCCCTCACTCGTCCCCTCTCGTCCTTTCAAGGGCGAATATGAATATAATTCAACATCTAAGCCTACTTTGAGAGATTCAAGCCTCGCGCAGGATGACGAAGACATCCCTATGTTAACCTTACCTGACACAGCACCTGCACCTACAGAAGGCACCTTCCCTTATCGAGGCCCGAGTCGACCTGATGGTAGGAAGTATGTTTCGTTCGAAGGTTTAACAAGGCTCGAGGCTGAGGAATATCCAAGCTCTGAGTTCGCGAAGTACAATGACTATCATTCTGTTTATATTCCTAACATTGTCCAGGCTATTGAGTCCTACTGTTTCTGTCAAGACGAGATTATTGCTAATGATTGGAACTACCATTCGTTCCGAGATGGAAACTACCCTGGACATCCTATCATCCCTGGAACTGTCAAACTGCCCACTGGAGGTCCGCGTTCTGGGAGGACTTGGCACGAACGAGTCCGAGAACTCAAGGACCACAGGGCACACACTCGGCACTTAATCCATGTCATTGAAACTGTCCTTTCGACTCGCATGCTTGCTGAAGTATCCTCTCACGCGAGGACCATCAAATGTGACCAAACCCTGCACATTCAGGGAGGTCTAACTAACAAAGTCTACACTGGACGCTACGACGACGTCAATCCTTTTTTCTCAGAGAGTGAGGCTAAACGGATGAACTCATATGCAGCTATTGCCGAAGCTCATGGAGAAGGAGAGCTAGCTTCGAAGATCCTGGATGCCCTCCTTATGCCCTTCCCTGACGAGGACACTGTCAGTGCCCTTACTGAATCTCGTCTCCTTGATGTTGGGACTGTCAAGGACATCCTTCGTCTTGCATCAGACAGAGACCTAGTCCTTGGGATCGCGCGCTCGGGCCTCACTATCATAGCAACATCACCTTTTCGAAGTGAGATGTTTGAAGACCCCTTTTATTCAAAGGAATGGTTTGTTCTCTCAGATATTGCTGAGGAACCTGATGAAGAGCCGAAATCTAAGGCTAAGAAGTTTTTTCTCTAGTACTCTAGAGGTAAACTTCTATCCTTCATTATTATCTTTTCAACTTATCAATCTTTCTAATAGAAAATCTAAAAACTCGTTACTGGATCCTCAAGTCTCAAAATTTTGTATATGTCCATCATTTCTATTTCCCCTTCGACTTCTATTGCCTCGTGTGAAAATTCACATAATCCCAAAAACATGGACCCTCGCGTCTTCGAACCAGTGCCTATGTATTTATATCTCCGTTTTCGACTCAGTATCTTGTTTCACTTGTTTGTCTTTGTTTGTTTTGATTGTCTCTAGTGCTCTTGCCTATTCACAAAAACTACATTGCAGACTTATGTGTATGAGTGTATTGATACAGGAAAAAGGTGTAAAAAGTCAAGTGATAGCCTTAGATATGAGTTACCTATTCTGTAATTCAAGTCTTTGGTGGTCCAAATTTTTGTCTGAAAAACCTAAGTTTCAACAACATCAAAATCAAGTTTTATGTCTAAGTCACTCAAAACCTATTGAACAAAATTCAAGTAAGGAGATGCTAGTGTATCCTTCAGATTTACTTGAAAACGAGTCTATAGAAGATTGTTTTGAGAGACTTAGAAATAATCTCACATCCAAAAACCAAACCACAAACTCCAATCAAAATGAAGAATCTATACTTCAAGACTCAGAATATTATGACAATTCTGATACTGAGTCTGATATCTTAATTTCCTGTGACTCTATCAACTATCCTGAGGGAAATCCAGTACTCACAATGTACAAGAGGGTCGACAAAAAAGTCAAGCCCGTGTCAGGAACTTTTCCTCAAGGAGTCAGAGTAGATCGTCATTTTCCTCATAACCCACTTCAAAACTTAATAGCATTAACTCCACATCCTCCTAAATTTATTCCTAATGGACGTCTAACTCATGAACGTATGGTTGACCTTGGGATAAATTCAAAAGGATTTCTACTACCTGAAGAAGTGAAACTTTTTCAACACATCATGAATTTAAATCAAGAGACCCTAGCATTTGAATAAACTGATAGGGGTACTCTCAAAGAATCATATTTCACCCCATACATTATTCCCACTGTACCTCATGTACCTTGGGAATATAAGAATATTCCTATCCCACCTGGGATACGTCAGAAAGTTATTGAACTACTCAAATCCAAGATTAACGCAGGGGTATATGAACCAAGCCAATCTGCGTACCGTTCACGCTGGTTCTGTGTACTCAAGAAGAATGGAAAACTAAGACTAGTCCATGATCTTCAACCTCTCAACAAAATTTCTATTCGAGATGCTGGTCTCATTCCTATAGTTGATGACTTTGTAGAGTCATTTGCAGGAGCTCAGTGTTACACCATATTCAATTTATTCTGGGAATTTGATGCATGTAAAATGCACCCAGAAAGCAGAGATCTTACAGCTTTCCTAACACCATTAGGTCTGCTACACTTAACAGCCTTACCAATGGGCTACACAAATGCACCTGCAGAATTTCAGAAATGTACCAGCTTTGTACTGCAGGATGAAATCCCACATGTAGCCAATGTTTTCATAGAAGACCTTCCAGTCAAAGGTCCAAAGACTATCTATCCTGACAATGAAGGTAATCCCGAGGTCTTAGAAGAAAACCCAGGGATTAGACGATTTATTTGGGAACATGCAAATGATGTTCACCGTATCATGCACCGTATAAAAGACGTAGGTGCAACATTCTCCGCTACAAAAATTCAGTGTTGCCTTCCAGACGTCCTTATCGTAGGACAGCGCTGTACTCCAGAAGGTAGACTACCTGATACCGAGAAAGTGTCAAAAATTCTTAACTGGCCAATCCCCACTACGGTTAAAGAAGCCCGAGGATTTATGGGACTTTGTGGGACAGTTCGTATTTGGATACTAGGATTTTCTGAACTAGCAAAACCTATCACCCAACTTTGGAAAAAAGATGCCCCTTTTATTTGGGGAGAGAAGCAAGATATTTCTTTCGAAACTTTGAAGGAACGTATATGTTCAGCACCAGCAATGAGAAGCATTGACTATACTTCCTCAAATCCCATATATTTATCAGTCGATTCCAGCTTCATAGCTGTAGGAATCATCCTTTCACAAATAGATGATGAAGGACGACGACGACCAGCACGATATGGTTCTTTACCTATGGGGGATGCAGAGTCACGATACTCTCAGCCCAAGTTAGAATTGTATGGACTGTTCAGAGCACTTCGACATTACAGACTTCACATCATTGGAGTTCAGAACCTCCATGTTGAAGTTGACGCAAAATATATTAAAGGCATGCTTAATGAGCCCGACCTACAACCAAATGCTACAATCAATAGATGGATTCAAGGAATTCTCCTATTTGATTTCACACTTCACCATGTACCAGCAACAAGTTTCAGAGGGCCTGATGGCTTATCTCGACGCCCTCTAGCTTCAGACGAAGAGATTATCCCTGAAGATGACTCTTGGTTAGACGAAATAGCCCTATTCACATCAATCTCAAATTTCACTGCACATCCATATAATCCCAATAACCTACCATCCGTATTCTTGTCAGCTGCTGATCAAGAGCAGACTTTGACAGATGTTTTCAAGTTCCTTACCACACTTGAAGCACCAAGTTTTGAAAGTACTGCTAAACGCAAGAAATTTGTCAAGCGTACAACTCGATTCTTCGTACAAAAGGGAAAGATGTACAAGCGTCTACCAGATAGACCCCCTTTACTTGTTATTTTTGACCCCGATAAACGACTGTCTATACTGACAGGAGCACATGAAGATTTAGGTCACAAAGGAGTACAGTCTACCTTTGAGACTATTCGATACAGATTCTTCTGGCCACATATGTATACCGATGTTAAGCACCATGTACAATCTTGTCATGATTGTCAGATTCGAAGCACCAAGAAAATGCACATACCTATCACAGTCTCTACACCTGCCACAATCTTCACAAAGATCTACATTGACATACTCAAGATGCCTGCCGGGAATGGTATGAAGCATCTAGTGTTAGCTCGAGATGATCTTTCACAATATGTAGAAGGAAGAGCATTACGATCTGCCTCTGCCAAAGCTATGGCCAAGTTTTTCTGGGAAGACTTGTATTGCCGATATGGAGCAATAGGACAGATAGTTACCGATAATGGCTCCGAAGTTAAGGGAGCATTCCAAAATTTACTTCAACAAGTGGACATTTCACAGATTCAAATCTTGCCCTACAACTCACAAGCAAATGGGGTAGTTGAACGTGGACACTTTAATATCAGAGAAGCAATAGTAAAAAGTTGTGAAAAGCACATCTCACGATGGCCTGAGAAGGTTCCTCAGGCACTCTTTGCCGAAAACATTACCACAAGCCGTGCAACTGGATTCTCACCTTTCTACCTATTACATGGAGTCCATCCTGTTCTACCTTTTGACCTTAGTGAAGCAACATTCCTTGTTGATGGATTTCACGAGAATATGAATCCTGTTGATTTCCTCACATTACGAATACACCAAATCGAAAGACGTCCTGAAGACTTGAGACGTGCCGCTAAAACATTAAAGAAGGCCAGATTTAAGTCCAAGCTTCAGTTTGAACAGAAATATCATCTGAGGATGCACAGAAAATCATTTGCACCAGGTGATCTTGTACTAGTCCGAAATACTCAAGTTGAGAAAGAACTGAATCGCAAAACAAAACCACGATACTTAGGACCCTTTGTTGTTGAGAGACAAACCAAAGGTGGATCCTACATTCTAAAAGAAATGAATGGAACTCTGTCTAGACGTGGTGTAGCCTCCTTTAGACTAATTCCATATATAAGCCGAAACGATCCTACTCTGCAAACAATTGCAGATACTCTTGACAATGATCAATACTATGAGGAAAATTCATCAGGATCAGATTCAGATACTTCTTTCCTCTCAGAGGACAAATAACAAAACACATCACATCATGAATGGAAAAGACTCCACTATAGAGAAGCGAATTCAACAAAACATTGCAAGTTTATTTGACATCTTGTTAGAAGGATTGCAATAAACTTCACGAAGACTTTATTTTTCAAGATATCAGAACCCATTACAATCAAATGATATACTTCTGGGATCATAATTACCAGGAAGCATTATCACAAATATGTCCTACATGTGCAGTATACTTCGAAATTTTCAGACTCCTAGATGAATGTCACCATCTTGTCAACCCAGAAAACAGATGGAGGAGTTAACAACATCACAATTAACAAAACGTCATGACCTACCCTTCAACTGGGGACAGTTGCGATTTTTTGTCCGGGGTGGATGTCATGCATGGTATGTGATTCATACCATGTCAGATATATATAGAGAGTGATAAGGAAGATATGAGAGACTGTCTGGCCCTTTGTCACTAAGTTACCTCTCTATTTTTCCTTTATTTCATTGTCTTGTATTTTATTTCTCACTTTACAGGCTTATTTTACCTTGTATTTGTATCAAGCATGTGACCTTCTGTTTATTTCTCATTGTTTATTTTTATTTGGCTTCTTTCAGCCACCAAGTTTTGTATCTCTATTTATTTCTGACTGTTGATTTGTATTTGGCTTCTTTCAGCCACCAGCTTTTATTTGTCATCACATCATGTGACTGGGAAATATTCTGGTTTGTAACATTATTTAAGCTGACTCAACATGTTTAGTCATGATTGGCCATGCTTTGTAACAACATTTAACATGACTCAACATGTTTAGTCATGGTTTGTCATGGTTTCTAATTTCTTTGTAAGATTACACTGTATTTGTAATGTACTTAGTAATAAGCTGATTCATCACCTGGTTTGTAAGCCACATTCTTACCAATCCATCTGATTAATCATGCTTAGTAAGGGGGTTCCCAAAAGGTATAAAAGGACCCCATTTTCACCCATGAAATATAATCCTCCCACCTGACTCTTATCTCAAACCGTGTGAGACCACTAAGACTTAAAGTGCAGGCCAATATAAGTGCCTTGAGGTAATCTAAGATATCACTATCTATTCTAAAAGTTATATACTACCTTACAGGGGTCGACTATATAACTTTCATTATCGTTATTCTACTCTAGGTTATATACTACCTTACAGGGGTTGACTATATAACCATTGAACAGCTCTCATTCTAAGCTTTACGTGTATTCATAAGACTCTCCCTTTCAACGGAAAGTGAGACACATCTAAGGACGACAAAGTTGAAACAGACTTTCATAGGTTGAAACACGACCTACTAGGCTGAAACAAACCTAATGAATTTATCCAGAACACAGAACATTCCACAACAACTTCGTATAAGACTACACAAGAAGAGGACAACAAACTAAATCCTCCCACTTGACTCTTATCTCAAACCGTGTGAGACCACTAAGACTTAAAGTGCAGGCCAATATAAGTGCCTTGAGGTAATCTAAGATATCATTATCTACTCTAAGTTATATACTACCTTACAGGGGTTGACTATATAATTTCGTTATTGTTATCCTACTCTAGGTTATATACTACCTTACAGGGGTTGACTATATAACCATTGAACAGCTCTCATTCTAAGCTTTACGTGTATACAAAAGACTCTCTCTTTCAACGGAAAGTGAGACACATATCTAAGGACGACAAAGTTGAAACAGACTTTCATAGGTTGAAACACGACCTACTAGGCTGAAACAAACCTAACGAATTTATCCAGAACACAGAACTTTCCACAACACTTCGTATAAGACTACACAAGAAGAGGACAACAAACTAAATCCTCCCAAGAACTCACCATGTTACCTCCCACGAAGTAGAAAAGTCGGAGACCGTGGACTTAAGGACTGGCAAGAAGTCTTCACCATGTATAATTGTGTTGTCATTATACACAACTTTTATATAAGACCCTTAAGTAACAAGACACCGCGTATCTGTCACAAGGATTGATCGTCAGCTGGACCATAAATACGTCACAAAAACACCAGTTGATTAGGTACGAACACTTCAGTGTGGTGCTGTATGTCATCAATTGCAGTGGCACCTAAAAGATTGATGACTAGTCTATTTGCATGGCGAGAGTATATCTCATGGTATGACACCGAGAGTTTGGCCTTGAGGACTTGATGGAAGATCTTGTGATGTTGTCGTAAAGTCTGACCATATGGAAACATTGGAGTAAGGAAAGCCACTCCAGCTCTGCATCATCAGTGGATGAAAAAAATTGAATGAAGACTGGCAATGCATACCTTTTGTTAGTGCGCCAAACAGGGCGACTAGAGTAATTTGCAGAACATTTTTCCAGCAAATCCTGCGCGACAGTTTCGGAGTTTATGATGATTAAGTCGATCCCAAGTACGCGGCAGCGAACGATTTTTCCTATGATCAGGTATGAAATTGAATACAAGAACTTTGCGAAAAGGCTATTGGCCTGCTACCAACCATATGCCTTCCCCCATGCAGTATATGTGAGCCAAGGTCGTTTGGTATCCAATTGTAGCACATTGCCCAAAAATGGTATCAGATGAGGGCCAGGTGGTAGAGGTAAAGGGTAGACACGTCTGCGAATGAGACCCAAAGCGATACCCAGGGCAATAACGCACGATATCCCTAGAGCGAGAGTAGCAGTGGAGAGCATGGGAAGGGATTATAGTCACAGCAAGACATGTTGGTCATCTTCATATAACCTGCTCGCCTTAGTTTAGTACTAGACGCTGGACCATATCAATTATGACGTACACTGACAAAGAACCTTCCTTGGTTCCTTATAAGTTATATCTAGATCCATGTGTTGTATTAATAAAGGCTTCCTGATTTCTGTACTCCGCAATCCCCAGATCATCTTAGCTAATCACTTAGTATGTACTAGTATGAGGTGTATGATGGGGGGTAGTCTCAGTTGAGTCTCAGGGGGCGTGACATCACTGGGGATTTTTTCCAATCTTTTCTTGTACGTGTGATTGGTGCGTGAGATACCTGCCAGCTGTACCCTGATTGGGTCCAGGAATTGGGTTGAAAAAGCACTGAGTTTTTTTTTTAGCTGATGAGGCAATGTTCGTGTCAAGCTCAAAGCTAAATAAATTTGATAAGAGGAGAAAATTCGGGGCATGGTGCGTAAGTGCTGTTATGATACATAGTACATACATCCTTGTTATTTATTGTAGACAAAGGACATAATAAACGAAAGGAGAGACCCCATTACTGACTGCGGCGGCAATTGGTGCGATCCTTCGCCAGTGGCTTTCCATTGAACACTTGATGATAATGGGACAAGCCTAGTTTGCTGTATCTCCGCAGCCATTGCCAGTGTGCCAAAGTACCTGCAAATTAAATCATCATAAGTGACAATCCATACCACTGTGAGATTCTTAGGACCTTTCAATTTCGATACTCCAACAATAATGTCCTCGCACCCAGTTTCCTAGTCCATTAAGGTATTCCTTGACCAGGATATCGGTGGAAGGACCCCATGAAGGAATATTTGCAAAACCGTTGGTAAATCTTTCCTCGAGTTTAGTGTGGTAAGCGGCTGCCCAACCCATCGCACTGCCTATGTCAAGGCCAAGTTCTAGCATGACCGCAGTTATCAGTGAATTGTGGTCAATCCCGCTCGCTTGTTCTTTATTGTACAAGAGCATATCCTGTGAAGGCCGTTAGGATATCAGAAACCAAGTCTTTTGTGTGACTTTACATTATCAACTGTAATCAAATCTGCGGCGAATTCCACCATATCCACAATAGCAGGATGGTAGAACACTTCATCAGGAAGATCGATCTCCACTGCACATAGTCCGAGCCAAGGTAATATGCCAGATGTTTCCCGTCGATACTTGAAATTGTCATCGATACCGACACAGCGTCTTTGTTCACAGTCGACGGCCTCGACAGCTACTGCACGAAGGTATGTTGTCAAGCCATCAACAAAGCGGGAATAACAACTCATGCTCATGGTCTGCACCATACGAGCCGAAGATCTACATAAAATTCAGATGCATGATAAAACAAGCAGGGGGTACTTACTGTTGCATCATTTCTCCAATGATGTGTTCACCTTTTGGTCTGATCTTATGCAGATTGTGTAAGGCATCAAGGATGATGTCCACTATTCCTCTGGTGCCTGCTGCAGTGCTTTTATCGGTGGTATCCTCTATAATTGCGGTCATATTCATCATTTCGCAAGTGACTTGAAGGTGTTCTACATTGCAAGAATAAAGTCAAGGGTCAGTCGTGTGCGTTAGGGTTGAATACAGACCTTTTGACACAGTGGGATAACACAGTGCTACTACGAGAGCTATAAGAATGATATGCGTCAACGATCTTTAGAGGTAGTAACATAGCTTGAACCTGGATCACACTTGTTGAATTCTTTCAATGTGTCAGGATCCACAGCTTTGAAACTACGAAACCAAGCCTCAGCTTCAATTTTCACGGCTTCATAATGAGGGTTGATTATGCAAGGCCACGGCCAGTTGGCCATGGTATCTGGGAGGTAAAATATCTTTGGGTGAGCTTCCATGGGCTCCTATTTCTGATGAACAGTGATAGAGCCTATGAATTGCAGAGGGGCTGAGGATAAATGGCATGCAGTGTCCCTTTTATACAAATGTGAGGACAAAAATGCCTCACCTGCAGTCCCATCAGTAAATCAATAGGTCCTTGGTTTCTGTCTCTCGTGTTAATACTAGTGGAAGAGTGTCTTTGTCAGTGTTATCCATACCATTGGTAACTGGTAACTCACAATCTAAGGCGGTACATTTAGAGTTGAAACTCTCGTCCAACGTTCCAGCTAAAGCATCATTTTACAATCCCTGTTTAGTTTAGTCTCAGACAACGTGTTGGATGCATTCTCATACGTACACTATCTTGGTTACACTGCCGCAGCACTTTCGATTCTGATTCCTCAATCTGAATCTCATGTATCTTGATCTCACCATCAATACCTCGCAAATTAATGGAGGTTTCCTGACTTCTGTACCTCATGATCACTCTCCGCGATCAACAATCCCTGGACCACCTGAACTGATCACTTACGAGTATGTATTAGTGCCTCAGTAGCATGAGCAGCCAATGGAAATCGTTTATTGTGCATAACTCGACCCAAGATTGGTGGGACTCTGAGTAGGTTTCAGGGTTCTCTGGCCTAAGCTCGGTTAGAAGCTCAAAAGGCTCAGATAGTAACATTCAAACAAAATTCTTATGTCGTTCTGCCAGTGGTTGATAATATAGTCCTACAATGTCTCGGAAATGCCCAACCATATGGGACAGAGAGCTCATTGCGAACTGGATACGAACTCAGTCATGGATTGTGAGTATATTTAAACTGAAGACTGACATCATCAAACTGAGTGGCGGCCTGTAGCAAGGCTGAGCAGCTGGGAGGCAAAGGCGACATAGCAGAGAACTGAGAAACGGTAAAATCAACTCGATAAGTAGATATTAGACGACATTTCATAGATCACAAGGCTGGAGAGGAGGAACTGAATTCGTTCAAGAAGTAAAGTGAAAGAGTTTGTGGACATGGCAAAGAAAAATAGGTTGTTGATGGTCTATTGTAGGCGAATGGATCTGATGCCTGGGGAAAGATGATACAATGATAGGCCATCTTGTTGGGGTTCTGCATACGACGTTATGATGACGGGTTGTATCAAACTGTTATGATTCATGTGAATTGGCCTAACGTGATAATAATAGTGGGATACATACCTCAAGTAAATGCTGGAGAGTAGCATCGGTCTTCAAGAGAAGGTTAGTTCACAAAAGATGGATTCGTGCGGGCCGATGCGTACTTTGGGGAGGGTAGACTGTATAGCAAGTAGAGCAGGGGTCGGGTTGTGTATATAAACATTGGATTCATCGTAAAACGTGCAAGCCAGTGGTGAGAATATGAGAGCTTCCAGAACAAGGTTGCCATAGGCCCAAAGCTTCATGGTTTTGTCATAGGAAGCACTGTCGAGGAGAACATCATCAAACAAGAGTGCAAGAGCAGGGTCGGTGTGGCCTTGGAAGGGAACTCTGATGGTCTTCAGTGTCGATGTGTCGAGTTCATAGATTGATACAAGAATGGTGGCCCTGAATGTTGAAGTTGATAATTAGCACGCCTGGCTTAGCATCCATAGCCGCAGTGCACGGTCACTGGCAAGTATTGGGTGCCATGCTACTCATTTGCCTCCTTGCTCTGTATCCTAATTCAGTATTGATATCATTTGAATAGCAGGACATAAGCCGTTCCTGCCCTATGAGTAAGTATGATATACTTAGTAAATTGTTTTAGTTTGTTTACTCGCTTTGCGGCACGGCAGCACTAGCAGAGATAGCGTAGCTGTGATGCACGAGAATAGCATCCAACACATCCGAGTCGCCCGAGACTACACTAACTACAAGCATCGTAAAATGATGCTCGAGCCAGGGAGGAACTTCTTGTTTGTGCATATTCGGAACTCTAATCGCTGCGGGTCCTGGGACATCATCTACTGATTGTAGTGACCAACGCGGTAAGTCATTGGGTAATGAACGGGTTCGTGATGCAGTGTTGATTTTTTACATGAAGAAGCAAACTGACAATCTGAATAATATAGAATGAACTAACACATGTGTTGGACTTGACTATAATTCTTTCTCATGCTCTCTTCTGCTATTCTCGCTCTAGGGATATCATGCATTATTGCCCTGGTTGTCCCTTTGGGCCTCATTTGCAGATGTGTCTACCCTTTTCCTCTGCCACCTGGCCCTCATCCCTTACCATTCTTAGGCAACATGCTGCAATTGGATACTAAATGACCTTCGCTCACATATACTGAGTGGGGGAAGGCATATGGTTGGTAGCAAGCCAATAACCTTCTTGTATTCAATTTCATACCTGATCATAGGAAAAATCGTTCGCTGCCGCGTACTTGGGATCGACTTAATCATCATAAACTCCGAAACTGTCGCGCAGGATTTGCTGGAAAAATGTTCTGCAAATTACTCTAGTCGCCCTGTTTGGCGCACTAACAAAAGGTATGCATTGCCAGTCTTCATTCAATTTTTTTCATCCACTGATGATGCAGAGCTGAAGTGGCTTTCCTTACTCCAATGTTTCCATATGGTCAGACTTTACGACAACATCGCAAGATCTTCCATCAAGTCCTCAAGGCCAAACTCTCGGTGTCATACCATGAGATATACTCTCGCCATGCAAATAGACTAGTCATCAATCTTTTAGGTGCCACTGCAATTGATGACATACAGCACCACACTGAAGTGTTCGTACCTAATCAACTGGTGTTTTTGTGACGTATTTATGGTCCAGCTGACAATCAATCCTTGTGACAGATACGCGGGAAGCATAATTGTAGCCGTGACATACGGAGACCTTGCTGACGGCAATGAAGGCTCATACCTTGCCTGCGCACACGTACTAGCTGATCTTGTACAACATATTGTTACCCCTAAAAAGGCTGCCATGTTCACAACCTTTCCTTTCCGTGAGCGCCTCTGTCGATGACATCATTTTGGATATTTAGAATGAGGCTGCAGTCGAAAAGTTGCCGTCTTGGTGCTTCAGTGCACATTCACTGATAGGACACAGTAGAGAATTATCTCAACACCTTTTGAATGAGCCCTTCAACGAAGTGAAGGCACAGGTGGTACGTTTGTGCAGTTGTGGATGAAAATTTCACCTGATCTGTTCGCATGAAGGCAAATGGCACTGCTTCACGCTCATTAATCACTGACTTTCTCAGCCAACCCCACGATGATGCTGACAAAGATATAATGAAGCCTGTTGCGTTCACAGTATATATGGGTAAGAGTCTTTATTTACCAGGACATAATTCATTTATTGACGGGAATTCGGCTTCTTAGCTGGCATGGAAACTGTGAGTCGCCACTTGAGCAGTTCTGATTCTTACTTTGATGTCCCGCAGAGTGCAACCATATTGCAGACATTCTTGCTGGCTATGGTGCTCTATCCTGACGTCCAAGTCCGGGCTCGTGCAGAAATTGATCAAGTTGTGAGGCATGATAAAATGCCGTGCCTTAATGACAGGGCGTCCCTGCCCTATATTGATGCCATTCTCTGCGAGGTCATGAGATGGTATCCTATCACCCCCCTAGGTTTGTTGGCAGTAATATAACTTTGTGCTTGCATGACTTACCCCTTGCATAGGATTTGCACGTGCAACTTTAGATGATGATGTTTACGATGGGCATTCTATACCCAAAGGTTCGAAGTGGTATGAGTCAAGGTTGCCATTGACTCATCTGTAGTTCAATCAGGTACAGTAGTAATGGTCAATCAGTGGTATGTCAGGGTAGAGTGCATGCAATGGTTTGAGCTGAACATTGCTCAGGGCACTGTCTCGGGATGAAGACATATTTCCCGATGCATCGCGCTTCGATCCTAGTTGCCATCTAACTGTTGACAGGAAGCTGAAGAGCCCTGTTGTCAACCATTTTGCCTTTGGTCACAGCAGGTGAATATTCCACACTTGCTTTCATTTTACATCATTAACTGACCCTTGCAGACATATTTGTCCTGGTAAGCTGATCAATCATCTGTCAGTGCTGATAATGACAAATTCCCTTGGTAGGTCGTTGGTTTGCAGAGAACAGTATGTGGACTGTGGTTGCCTCCATACTCGCTGTCTTGCGCATCGGTCATGCCAAAGACTCAAACAGAGACAGGATTGAGGAGCCAAAGTTCACCACCGGCTTGGGGATGTAAGTGACTTAGTATGCATCCAATAACCTGCGGGCTAACTCTGTTGAAGTTAGCCTGAACCATTTCGCTGCTCTTTTGAAAGCATGAGCACAGCAAGAGAAGGACAGATCCGAGCAATGATGAATTCTGAGTAAACTTAGTCTGTACAATGAACAAAAGAATTGCTTTCGAATATATTGATTCTTCAGAAACTAGATCTGTTTTTAAAATCTCACGACTCGGCGTAATCAGACTCCATACCGTTGATCAGTTCACCAGCCTTGGCACCACTTAAAGGTACCGAAGGCTTTCCAGGGTATGTTTCATTATAAGTAGTAACCTACCTTAATGCCCGCTGTTGAAGACCGTGGTGTGTTTCATAGAACCTCCAGCGATGAGGAACGATGATTGAATTTCATCTTATCATTGCCTTGTTGCTGATGTGCATCCTACAACGAATCGAGGAGTAGGAACATGTTGACGATGTTCTCGGAGTCGAGGGAGGAGAGGTTGTCGTTTGATTCTACTACTGCGCCGAATGCTTTCCAAGTGCATAAAGGAGGGACTCGGTGTTGATCCCTGCAGTTGTGGGTCAGTCATAGTAAAGTAATGATAGGTATGGCTTGCCACGCGATATCCAGGAATTTCCTGCTACAAGCGCAAAACACCCAAAGTGCACTCACGACAATATAATTTTGGAAGGCTGTCCGACCAGGCGTACTCAGCTAGCACTGAAGCAACTCCAACATATGCCCTAACGAACGCCATAAACTCCGAACAGGTTATATCCTCAGAGGGGTTCAAGTCAGGCATCAAATCTAGCGGATACATGCCCTCATATACTGGCGCATCTCTGATCTTCACAAGATGGTTCTCATGAGTGATGATACATGACATCCATATGCCAAAACTCTTTTCGTCCTTTCCGATGTCCTTTAGAAATAGTGCTGCCCTGGTGTAATCTATATCTGGAACCCCGGACAGCGCTTGATCAAAGACTGTCCATGATCCTACCCAATCACTCAAGTGTCAACAAGCCTTCTTCATCCCGTGGTTCACTGTTGATAGCGCAAGAACAGCTCATAAGAAATTAAGAAACCACGATGCCTTCAACAACCGGGATTTGTAGATGCATCCAGAAGTGTGAATAGAGCGTCTTGATCCAAGGTTGATGAGTCAAATATCATCTCAGGTTCGAACACTTGCTGCGAGAGCGTGAAAACAAGTATTGTGCACCTGAAATTTGACCTACCATCAAAGCCTGTGCAAACTCAGGAGTCTGTGAAGCAGAGCGAGAAATGCCTGCAATGAGATATGACTGTGCATCGTCCTACAAAACGAGTTAATGGGTTCAGGTGTGGATTGATTTTGGAAGACGTACCCTGGGACCGACAGCCTGAGACCTTTTTTGCAAAACGATGCAATTGCTCTGATAAAATGACATCCACCACAGGATGGCTCAAAGATCAGAATGCAGTATCCCAATGGATATCCATTTCCTCCTTGTTCAGGTCGGAGGAAATTCCAATTATCATTAGGTTGCTTGAGGCAGAACATAACGCGGATGACGAGGGAAAGGCAGGGCACATTGATAATGAGTGCCAGCAAATTCCTTGCAAGAGTGGTTGGGTCATTACTCTTTACAGCGTCGAAGGCAGGTACGAGGGGAACTGAGAGTTTAGTTGGGAAAGACAAAATATAAATGGCATTCAAAGTACCTCAGAGCCCATGTTCACTGCATATTCCACTATACCGCCTGCGCATGAGATGATGGTTGGCAAGAGTGCATTGGGTGCCTTGAGCTTTTGCTTCGCATCCACCGGTGAGCCCACGGGGTAGGGTTTGAAATATACATCAAACAAGGACGCTTCTGGTCCTGTGCGGCCGACTATATGGTGATTTCTATATCACGCAGCATGATCAAAAACAGTTGCACTTAAGATAGGCCTCAAGCAGTTTCCGCAAACATCACGTGATGTGACTTGCTGTGACTTTACTTGTGATTACTGCATTTGGTACCGGGACTCCAGAAGCATACTGGCAGCGCCGCAGCGGTGATACAGAACAAACTTGCAGGATTTACAGTATGTAATAAAATTAGTAGGTACATGTTAATATGAAGACTATGTTCAATTTAAGTGTGCACTCTCGAATTCTGACATTATTGCTGAATCCGAGTCCATAGTGGCACCATTGTTCTTGAGTTGCACAAAAACCTGACCTGAGGCTGACAGAACAATCTCAACTGGGAGCTTAGACTTCAAAGGTGTAGAATTGAATGAAAAAGTGGTTTCACAGCCTGAAGCTACTACAGAACTCGAAGCTATGTGTACTGGATGACTCTGCACAGGCATTAGCATTGATTTCAAAAGTGAGTACAATTGAAAACTCACATTTTCTTTATCTACTGATATTTTCTGCTTTTTGCCTGACTCCCTAGGTTCTCGATCGCAGACCGGACTTTTCGTGACCATTTTGGCATTTTGGGAGGTTTCAGTATCAGGCCGATGGTAGGTGAAGCGGAGTCCAGAGTGTTCGGGGGCTTTATGTACAATGTATGCCTTAAATCTTGCTTGTGTTGCCATCTCCTCCTTCAATTTCACACAAATGGTAATTCTGGAACGGATGACTTGTTGAGAAGTATGTATACTACAACTCTTCCATTTCCGTTTTTTTATATCTTGTCGCCACGGACATCCTATACACATTCATTGCTTTTGTCACACTTCATCACACTTTATCACGTGATGTTTGCGGAAACTGCTTGAGGCCTATCTTAATATGCAATGATGTCTGAAGGCTGCATGTCTGTGGGAAATATCTTGATCGAATGCACTCTGTTTGGTGATGAAAATCTAATAGCAGAGAGCTTGGATGGGCCTGCAGGAGTGAGCATGCATCATTGCAGTAGCATTATTTGAAACGAAGTTCACATCAAACTCCTAAAGGCTAGAACGGAGTCTCAGCGGACAGTTAGAAACAGCGCTAATATTATATGTACCTAGAACGGAGTCTAGTGTACAAGTTAGCAAGGATGAGTATGAGTAGTTAGTCAATACATACCTCAGCGGACAGTTAGAAACAGCGCTGAGGTGAAAGTATGATGGGGACTGCGTTTAAGTACCAAGAGTCAAGAAGCACGAGAAGTGCAAGAAGGCAAGATAACTACCGGTGACAATGTTGCCGGTAGGGAAACAGTGTGGTGTGGAAGGTGATAAGAATGATAAGTATGATAACAACACGGAAAAGGAAAAGAAGCTCGGAGGTTAATCCTCTGGAGCTGGTAGCATGTGTCCGTACTTCTGGACCGCGTGTATCTTCTTCTCTTCTTCCAACAACTCCGAGCCGTCATGTCAATATAAGTACCTAGCGCCAGCTAAAGTGGCAAAGCCCGCTACCCGACTTGCCGAGGTGTATTAGTCATATGTTTGCCATCAAGTCTTTTCATACTCCGTCCGAAGGCCACAGTGGATGTCTTATGTCCATTGCATTTTCTCCAGATGGAGGTCGTGTCGTTTCAGATTTGTGCGACCAAACAGTCTCGGTGTGGGATGTGAAGATTGGCGAGGCATCAGGATTTCTTTTCCAACGCCACACTGACTGGCTTTGGTTTGTCGTAATATTAAGTCCCAATATTTGGATGTGTGTTTATTTAGATTTGGCTTTCTTTGTCTCAACTTTACCTTTGACATTGCATCAGACTTACACTACTCGATATTGTATCGTACATTGCTCGCTGTTTGGTTCGGACTGCATCTCAGCTTTCTCATTCCTCATTCTTGTCTTCCCCTTTTTCCTAGTTGCACACTTGCCATCGCGTCTGACACCCACGAATTGGAGGTCGACGAGCTTCCACTAGTATCAAATCCGTTAGGTTGCGAGCTCAACGGTTCCATCTCCAATTTCGAGGCATCTAATACACGAATGGTGTGTCCGTTTAGCTGATATACCTAGTCATTATTTAGTTCAGCTGATTTATTTGTCATGTAACATTGTAGGGATTCATTTCTGGCTGGGCTTGTAGAGACTGTTTTTACCTTACCTTATGTTGGCACTTTTGTAGCTTACATAAGCAAGCAATCTTTTCACCAGTTACCAGTATGAGTCTGAGTGCTTAGCAGTTTTCTATGATATTTCCTCTCCTCTGAGCCTTAAGCCTAGTCCAGAAACCCTTTAGGTCGAATAGCAGCTAGGTTCTGCAAGACCCAACACATTGTTCAGACTCACCATCTGAATTGTTGTACCTTCAATGTGTAGCTGGACTTACTCGACGTTCTTTTCAATTGAAGGTGTGGAGGGTTGCCCTGATCATGACCAGGGTTCCATGCTTAAGGCTCGTGTACCAGTCCTGAGGTGGGATCAATTCATTCTCCACATTTCTGATATCAAGCTGACGGAGTTTCACATTGATATGCTGAAACAGGACACCACTCGCTTTATCGTAACCCAAGATAGCACTCAAGAACGACTTCATGTACAGATCAAACAACCTTGCAGCCACTACAGGATTGCGAGCAACCAAAATAGATTGTCACCAAAAGTCAGGCACATTGTCAGGCAACATATCATTGATGTCAATTTCACCGCCTGCCAAAAACTTGACAATAGGATTGTATACATCCGCAGGATTGATTGTGATGTAAAAATTTGGCAAGCCTTTGTCAAACATTAAGCCTCTGATTTGACTACACATCACAGCACATGCAGAACCAGATCCCAGGACATGCGATGTCACACTGTTCACTTCCTTCAATAATCAGCGCACTTTTTGTTCTTCTGGAGTATAAGCTGTAACAAAATCACCCTTCACAACTCGTTCAGCAACCGTATGAACCGCTGCTGATGACACAGACACAAAACTTTGTGACACTGTACCGAATGAAGTCCGTTTGACTTTTAAACTGGTATGTAAGAGCGATTTTCTACATTGCAAAATGTTAAACACAATAAACAAAAAGGAGTAATGCTCCTGGAAACACCTATCAGCCAGACTAAAGAGAAGCTTCACATGGCGTTTAAACGATACTGGACTTGTACGACGAGGATGCTCAAACCCCCCAACTCCATATGGAAACAGAGTGGGATAAACCTTTGGGAGTAACTCAGGATTAACGTATTCGTTCATAGGATTCAGCCCATGCGGGACTTGTATATGTAAAACCACCACACTGTTCTTTCACATGACGAGGTGCGGCTGCACGCAATTCATGACCTGGAGCATTGCCATCCACATCAGTGACAATGACATGTTGGAAGACATCCTCAGCGGATGATGCTGTACTCGAGTCTGCAACCTTGTCACTAAAAATAGGTTCTTTGTCAAACAATGAATTTGCATTGCAATTATGATCGCCATTGTATCATGAGGTCAACACATCTTCAGCGCGTGCATCATCCTCAGGCACAGTTTCAATATGAACTGGCAAAATATCTTCCTCACTCATTGAATCCAAACAGTCATGATCGATGAGCACGTCGCTATAGAGTACGTTATGTTCACACAACCACACTAATGCTGACCAGACTTTCTCTTTATGCACGATCAATGGTTTAGCATGCTTGCGCAACCAATCGGTAGTTGGTGGAGATGAACCAACAAATAAAACCCATATCGGTGTTAATACATCTTCAATTGATGGAGGAAGCATCTCCAACACTTTTGAAGGACGTTGCAGGAAAATGATCATGTTGCCTTTCAAGCCTCTTTGAGCATTTGGTATATTGCATGACTCCTCTCGCAAATGTAGAATAAAACATTTGGCTCTGCACAGTGCAATCATCATCTCTTCTGCAACACTAAGGTCCTGCAACTCAAGAGGGAGAGGGCTGATGAAATTATGGTTTGCCACAGCCAATGCAGGAGTCTTACTTTTTTTCAACGACAAAGTGCATCCCTTACAGCAATGTACACCAATAGGATGGTCAGACTGCATAGAATCAAACACCAAGCCTCAGTGTTCATACATCACGTTGTCAAGGAACTCCGCACCAATAGTCGAGTCTACCGAGGCTTTATTGATATAACCCTCATCAACAACACGCCCTTTATGCAGGCGCACATCAGGGCGATTCAGAAGAGTAACATCGAAATCATCAAAAGACAGCTCTTGCCTCTCTTTGCAATTATACTCAGCAGCACAAGCAAAACAAACAAAGGTAGCTAGCGCTTCAGAACAAGTTTGTTCATGAAAAATCTCAATCACGCACTTTTTCCGCTCCTCAGACACCATATGAGGCCATTCTGAAGTACATCGAGTCTTTTCCGTCTCCATCGCAACATACTGATTCTGTTTACGAACACGAAAAGCTTGCGCTCGTTTCCCTTTCTGGAGGACACCAATGTATGATTTCAGACATTTTCTCAGCTGCGAAAGACTGTCACTGTCATCATGATCCACTTCATGGCAACACAATAAACACAGCAACGGCTTGCGCACAATGGTTTTTCTCAATGAGCTTGAAAGATTGATCTGCACGTCCGTCATCTGTGAGCTTGAATCACCATTGCCGTCCGTGGCAACACCAGTGCTGACATCGCATTGTCCTCCACTATCAACGGAGCACTCATCAACAATATGAGAACATGCCAATTGATGATCCTGTGCATTCAACACACACGTTCCCTTGGAAGTGTGATCAAAAATCCTATCGAGCAACTGATCTTTTGTACCCACATAGCACAAACCATGCCAAGACGCTATGGCCTCCAATGAGGACTTAGATATGTGTTCAACCTCAGCAAACAGTGACAGCGAAGACTTAGAAACAGCCTCATAGACCAAACGGTTATGAAAGGAATTCAATATGCAAATGGCTTTTCGCCTACAATGTTCTAGTGGCACACGTACATGGTCCAAATCACTGCAAATACTCTGAGCGACAATCCAAAGATGATCACCTGATATTGCAGATGCATGTGTCTCTGTCAATGCGCCAAGAATACAGTCAACCATATCTGAAGGCCCACCAAATCCTGCAGCAATTTCACAACAAGCAGTATAATCACCGTGCCGTAAACGGGCAGCCAGAACCACACACTCTCCATTAAGGAAATGTCGCAACAACAGATCGCGCAGCTCAGCCAGCATATGAAAGTTCGTAAGATCTAAATCATGCAAGGTGCATGCATCAGAAAGCAACGTGACTTCAACAGAAAAAGGACTAATGCGAATACCAGCATGATACGACCCCAAAAATATGTCACAAATTATCAACTCTGAACGTCTACGAGACGATGAAACCGCCCCGGTGAAGGACGAAGACTGACATGAATCGGACACCATATCAACAGGCGCAATATAATCAGCGCGAGTTGCAACCATACACTGAGATTCTTAAAAACAAAAGTCAACGCAGTAGACTTCAAAATCAAAATTTCATCACCTTGTAAATAAGTACAGGAGCTAGATTCTGGGTCAGAAATCACGTCTTCAAGTCCAACATGGCGCCAGGCAGCGATCCAATTCATCCCAACAACCACATCAGAATCAAGAGCGCGTGTGACCACAAACTCGGCATTGGTGGTGAGCGAGCAGCCTTCATAGGATGCCGTGAGAACTTCGGAAAAAACTGAGCCCACACCCGAATGACCGAGCGAGCGTGCAATCGAAGCAGAAACAAGACAACGACACGATTCCAGGTTGAAAACAACAGATACAGGCAAGTGGCCGAGGAACGACATGACGATTCAGGAGTTTGAAGAGAATATGAGATAACGAGCAGGAAGAGGCTAGGTCTGTGATCGATCGATGAGCACAGCCCATTACTATATCAAGCGAAAAAGATAGGGTCGCCAGGAACGGACGAATTTACCGCCAAAACGTGAAAATCAAAACCGACAAGACCCACTCCCTAACGGTAGCGGGAATTTGCTTCAAGGATTTTGTTTGGGCCAGGTGAAATTGATGCGGTCGTGACGCGCCTGTGACGCGGCACTGTAACAAATTCCTACGTACAGATCATGTTTACACAACTACATATCGCATTCCAAACACTTTGAATCGTCGTTGATGGCAGTGCACGTTGATGATCAACATATGAGTGTCTGCCTGCGTACAGGCTCTAGTATTCACCTCTCACCAAATTTACAGTGCTTGTCCTCTGCGTTCATACTACTAGTATGCATCTTGCGCGTCGGTCCTATATTGTTGCATTACCTCTAATTCATTCATCTATGTTGGTTTTCAGATGCAGTGTCAAATGTTGTCTCACTGCGTCAAGCCTCGACCTCACCCTGTCAAGTTTGATCCACTCTCTATACCCTGCACCACCACGTCAAGCCTCAACCATGGCATGTCAGAAGCCTCGTTTAGGCTGCGTCAAGCACTACTCACACCACGACAAGTTCTCCCGAATATCTTTGCAGTCTCTGTACTAATATCAACATCCACACTCTATGCCGCGTCAAGGCCTACTACAGTGCCGCGTCAAACATAGCACATACCGTGTCAGTTGCCGCGTCACATGCGCGTCAGTGCTGCGTCAAACTTCATTCATGCCGCGTCACAAGTAGCACATGCCGCGTCAGACCTCACCACCTCCACATGCCGCGTCAAACTTCACCACCTCAACTGTCACACTGTCCGTATAACTTAGGTATATTTTCTTTTACATCTGTCATAATAATTGATATTCTAACAGTGTTCCTTTTCATCCTAACAGAATTAGACGTCGTACACTGTAATTGTCCATAGGCAATAATAAATTTATCTTACTAAGCATTCTTTCGGTTTGTCTCCTCTGGGCTCGAGAAGAAACCCTTATTATCGCGCTTTTGTAAATCGTATCATGGCCTTTGTGAGTGCTTTGAAATACGGAGTAAACTTGTTATAACCAGCTTTTAGGAATTTATTCAACTTTTTCTATCCCAACGAGACAGAATCAAAATTATCCAGATCGGCCGGGTCCGCTGCTGAGTTTTGGGGACCTCATACCCTGCTATGACCGTTCAGGTGCGTCATCCGACATATTCTCCTGGGCCCCTTATTCCTATTCAGTGATGACTCTGATGCTACATCTTTGGAGTCTGCAGACGAGCTATCCGAAGCTGTAGTTCCTTCTCTGCTGGCCGAAGAATGTGTTGAGAGCCGATGTGTCCGAGGGAAGTAAGGCCGAGAGAGAGAGAGCTGAGAAAGGAAAGGACGATATGGCCGAAGAATAGAGCACATTGAGTGCGAGCGTCTCCAAACGGAGAACGTCGACGACGTGTCAACGTCGGCAATCTTTTCGTTCTTTAAGTATATATTTTTCATCAAAGCTATTGCTGGCAGACTCACCGTATAAGAGGACGCTGTTTTCGTCGATGCGTCTCAGATTCGAAATGAATACTGAGACGTAAGTACAATTCCCACTGTAACGTTCGAGCGCAAGCGCTGACGTACATCTAGTCGTACCTTTGTTCTAGGTACAAACAATTGTTAATAGAGATTCGAAACGAATACTGAGACTCGTACCTTTGTTCTAGCGTGTCGTAAAACCTCCCACGTGTATCGTTCCTCCACAGGTTATGAGCCCTGACTCCTCCATGGACTCGTCGACTCCCAGCACCAATTCAAACCTTTTTAACATCCCGAAGCTCGCCGAAGACGGCTCGAACTGGATAACCTACAAGGAAAGGACGTTAACGGCTATAGGTGCACGAGGACTTACGAGATATACCGATGGACGAGCTAAAGAGCCTACGCCTTTCGTAAAGAGCTCTACGGGGGCCGTTACGAAGCCGGATGGTACAACACCTACGCAGAAAGAAATCGATGAGCTCGACGCAAAGACCGATGAGTATCAACAAAAGAACTCACTCGTAAAACAGCAAATATTTTGCACGATCACAGATCGGCTGCTGTTACGCGTCCAAAAGTTAGCATCCGCGTCCGAAATCTGGAAGGAAATATGCCACATACATGAAGGCAAAACCGAACTTGTCCAGATAGATCTGAGACGGAGGCTCCAGGAGACGAGGTGTGAAGAAGGTGGTGACGTCAAGGCTCATTTTTCAGAGCTTTTGCGCCTGAGGGAGTCGTTAGCTGGAATGGGGGTAGCCGTCGTTGATACAGACTTTCATGCCATCATCCTAGGGTCCTTACCTGAATCCTACCGGCCGCTACTGTCGTCGATGAACGCAGCGGCCAAGATAACGAAAACTCCCCTCTCGCCCTACGAACTCATCACCATCATCACAGAGGAATACGAGCACTGGTTACTCACCGAACGACGTCCCAACAAACGCGGGACCAACAGTGCGCTCTCCGCGAGAACAAACGCAGGGAGGAGCACGAGCTCGCAGAGCTCGGCTCCAAAATCCAACCCCGACGCAGTCTGTACGAACTGCAATCGTAAGGGCCACTGGAAGAGTGACTGTTGGCGAAAAGATGGAGGAAAAGAAGGTCAGGGGCCGAATCAACGGCAGAGACAAGGAGGACGCACCCAAAAACAAAGTGCCAATGTAGCCAAAGAGCCGGAGCCAAAGGACAACTACACTTTCGCTACGTCAGACCTCGCAGTCATAGCAAAATCGATGGACGTACCTCCAGAGCGCCGAGGAGCAATAGTAGACTCCGGCGCGACCTCTCATTTCTGCCCGGATAGGGCAAAATTCGTATCCTTTGTCGAGATCGCCCTGCAGAAGATATACACTGCGAATGGAGCTACTGTCAATGCGACAGGACGAGGAGACGTGAGGATGGACTTACCGTTGGGCTCGAAACGAACGACCGTGACGCTAAAAGACGTCCTATATGCCCCCTCCATGGCATTTACCCTTATCTCCACCAATAAGATCGCCTCCGCCGGTTTGGCCGTGCTGTTCGAAGGAGGAATGTGCAGGATACTGTCTGCTCCCCCCGAACGAAGGACGATCGCAGAAATACCCCAAGTCCAGGGACTTTACGCTGTAACGTCCGACCGTAAGCATCGTGCCAACGTCGCCAGGACAAAGCTTACCATCAATGATGTCCATCGTGCCCTAGGGCACGTATCACATGCGGCCCTTCTTGACGCAGTCAAGAAGGGCCTAATCCTGGGCATAGACATAGATCCGGCGCCCGCCATCCAGTTCTGTGAAGTCTGCGTGAAAGCTAAGTCAGCTCAGCAGTCCTTCCCAAGAGAAACGAAGATGCGCGCACTTACATACGGAGAACTAGTCCATACAGACCTCTGGGGACTGGCGCAGACGACGAGTTTGGGAGGCTGTAAATATTATGTCAGTTTCACGGACGACTTTAGCCGGCAGACGCGACTCGAGTTCCTCAAACAAAAGAGTGACGCACTTACCGCGTTCAAGTCCTATGAGGCATGGGTGGCCCGTCAATCACCAGGTGTGTGCGTGCGCAAAATCCGTTCGGACAGAGGAGGAGAGTATCTGAGCGCTGAGTTCGATCAATACTTGCGTCAGCAAGGTATAGAGCGGCAGCTAACAGTGCACAACTCACCCCAACAGAATGGTGTCGCCGAACGACTCAACCGGACACTCGTCGAGCATGCAAGAGCAATGCTCCTAGGCAGAGATATGCCAAAGTACCTGTGGGCCGAGGCCGTTAGTTACGCCACTTGGCTCAAGAATCGCCTACCTTCAAGGGCGATCCCAGGCAGCACGCCCTACGAGTTGGTGCGCAAGTCCAAGCCGGACTTGTCGCAGGCCCATGAATTTGGGGCCAGGGTCTTCGTCCATATGCTGGAGGCTGGTAAGCTGGAGGCGAGGGCGGAGGAGGCAGTTTTTGTGGGGGTAGACGCTGAAAGTAAAGGATACCGGGTGTATTGGCCCGGCAGACGGCGTGTCTCGGTGGAGAGGAATGTGACCTTCACGCCGATCCTGGCAGCCGATGGTATGCCGGACGAGGGGGAGTCTGCTGTAGTCAACGAACATAACAGCGGCAACGGTAATAATAACTCACCTAGTAGCGTCCAGCCCATCACCATGCCACAGCAACCTCAACCTTCTACTCCTAAGCAACCCCAACCATCTACTCCTCAGCAACCTCAACCTTCTACTCCTAAGCAACCTCAACCATCTACTCCTCAGCAACCTCAACCATCTACCGCCCAGCAACCTCAACCATCTACTCCTGAAGCGAGGTCGACGAGGGTAAGACCACCCCCAGGGTACTATGCGGCGCTGAATGAGGGCCAAACAGCAGCCCTAACCATGGAAAGCCTGTTGGAAGCGTCAGAACTCGACCTCTTGGATGAAGAGGCGCATATTCACCTAGCATTGGCCGCCGTCCAACCAGAACCGACCCTCCAACAAGCCTTGAAGGGCCCAGACGCTGCAGAGTGGCAAGAAGCCATCAATTACGAAGTCAGTCAACTCGAGAAGCTAGGTATGTGGGAAATCGTAGACGCACCTTGAGGCGTAAACCTTATCCCATGCCATTACGTCCTGGCCACAAAGTGCGGGCCGGACGGCGAGAAGCTGAAGCTTCGCGTGCGCCTAGTTGCAAATGGGCAGCGCCAGAAGTACGGGGTCGATTTCTTCGAAACCTTCGCCCCCACGGCCAATATGAGCATGATACATGCAGTCCTAACGATGGCTGCTCAGCGCGACTGGGAAATACACCAAGTCGATATTAAAAGTGCGTACCTATATGCGAGCGCCCCCTGGATACTTGAAGGATGGTCAGGAAGGGAAGGTACTGAAGCTGAAAAGAAGCTTACCTGGACTCAAACAAGCAGGATATGAGTGGGCGCAGGAGCTAGCTGGAGCCTTCAATGAAATGGGCTTCAGCAGGTCAAAAGTAGATCAAGCCGTTTTCTACAAATGCACCTCACGCGAACACGTCGTCATCACCGTCTCTGTCGATGACATGGCCGTCACCGCCAACCATATATCCCATATCCATCGGTTTAAGGCCGAGCTGCGCGCGCACTTCGAGATTAGCGACCTAGGGGAGTTGAGCTGGTTATTGGGGCTGAAGGTGACGAGGGACCGCGTAGCACGCACCTTGACGCTTTCACAGAAGGCATACGTCGAGACGATCCTCGAAAGGTTCCACCTGGAGGACGCGAAGGTCCTGCACACGCCCATGGAACCAGGTACTGTCCTTTCCATAGATCAGTCCCCTGCAACACACGCCGAACTCCAAGCTATGCGAGACGTACCATATCAACGCGCGATCGGTTCGTTAATGTACGCAGCTACGAGTACCCGGCCGGATATCGCTTTTGCGGTGGCAACACTGTCGCAATTTATGAGGAATCCGGGGAGACCCCATTGGGAGGCCACCAAACGCGCCCTGCGGTACCTGAAAGGCACCGCAGACTATGAGCTGACGTTGGGATCCAGCGAGGGAGGAATCGAGGCGTTCGTCGATGCCGATTGGGCATCGCAGCCACATAGGCACTCCATGAGCGGGTACATCGTACTGCTCCATGGAGGCCCTGTTTCGTGGAGCGCGCGCAAACAGCCTATCATAGCCCTGTCAACGGCTGAAGCTGAGTACATAGCGTTGACCAGCGTGGCAAGGGAAGTACTTTACCTGCAACTCCTCATCCACGAGCTCTACGACGTCCAAGACCTCCCCACACCCGTCTTCTGTGACAACCAAGCTGCTATAGTGTTAGTCTCGACGGGAAAATTCCAATCGCGCACCAAGCACATAGACCTGCGATACCACTTCGTACACAGCCACGTGAAGGACGGTACCTTCAAGATAATCTACTGCCCCAGTGACGACAACGTCGTGGACGCGTTCACGAAGCCATTGGCACGTCCCCGATTCCAGAGGTTGAGGACATTGATGCGTTTGGATAACGCTCGAGGGGGAGTGTTGAGAGCCGATGTGTCCGAGGGAAGTAAGGCCGAGAGAGAGAGAGCCGAGAAAGGAAAGGACGATACGGCCGAAGAATAGAGCACATCGAGTGCGAGCGTCTCCAAACGGAGAACGTCGACGACGTGTCAACGTCGGCAATCTTTTCATTCTTTAAGTATATATTTTTCATCAAAGCTATTGCTGGCAGACTCACCGTATAAGAGGACGCTGTTTTCGTCGATGCGTCTCAGATTCGAAATGAATACTGAGACGTAAGTACAATTCCCACTGTAACGTTCGAGCGCAAGCACTGATGTACATCTAGTCGTACCTTTGTTCTAGGTACAAACAATTGTTAATAGAGATTCGAAACGAATACTGAGACTCGTACCTTTGTTCTAGCGTGTCGTAAAACCTCCCGCGTGTATCGTTCCTCCACAGAATGCCCGCCCGTTAAACGTCGATGTGCTCCACGGATACCGAGCAAGGAGGCAACTTGGTAGTGTGGCACTTAATACTTGATGCTGATCTGTTCAGACTATCCTTCGCCGTGCAGTTATAGATGCTTAGCCATGCGCGCTAATTACCGACTTCAATATTCAGAGCTACGATCCCTGTATCAATCTACAAATTGACACGTCGACGCTGAAGACCGTCGGAGTTCCAGTTCCCTTCCAAGAACACACTGACCTTGTCACCGCTCTTGCACTTAACAGCGCTCTCCTCACGGCCAGTGCTGATCATTCGTGAAATTACTGGGTGCCTGATTACACGTGCACGACCCGATATCTTTTTCTTGACCAAGCCTGAGATTTTCGGACTACATACTTATAGTATGGCGTGTATTTGTCACTTCAGCATTTATCTGTTGCAGACCCGACGGTCCTGATTTTTTTGATACCTCTCACAACAGCAGTAACCGGATCTGTCCGTCCCCCTGAAGGAGAGCTATTCTACCAATCAAGCTGTCGCAGGCGGTAAGAGTTATGTTCTGCTTTCTGTCGTCTATGACTTCTTATAGAGGTGTCTAGTGTGGAGTTTGCTTGGTATGAATATTGTTGCAAGGTCATATTTCTATTTGGCTTTATGGCTGGGCATTCCTGACAGAGGTCACTTACCAGCTTAAGGAACCCCAGCGTAAAGGCTGGCGGCCGTTGGGTGAGCACCGCTATTCGCACTCCGCTCCAAATTCACTATTACATTTCGGTAGCGCATGTATGGTATCAGTAAGTGTGCTCGGAGACACTGGTACACATCAGTGAACTGGAGGAAAGATGATAAGAGTATATATGACGATACATAGTACACAATCACAAACATCTGTATAATTCTGCTATCCATCATCACATAGTGATGTTTGACTTTATACAGGAAAGGACAATGCATAAATTTCCTACACCAGCGTTTGATCGGGAGAACACCTACATATCGCTGGAATTCTAACTCGAAAGTGATATGGAGTAAAATCAAAGGGTCGAACTGCATGAGACACTATCGGCACCTCAGAAGTGAATTCCATCGTGTCAAAGTCAGGCGTGAAGGCCTTAATCTTCCGGATGACTACAAGGTGTTTACCAAGTGCACAAGTTTAAATTAATATTCTCGCGCTAATTTTGACGCCCTCTTCTCCAAAAAGTTGATTTTCTTCGAGTATCGTGCAACGTCCCAAGCCAGACCAAAAAACTCGTGTTTTGCAGAGTACCACGAAGTGTTTACGAAGTGCAAACTGATGCCTTGTGCGAATTTTAACGCCACCTTCTTTAAATTGTTCATGTTTGTCTACTATATATCAATTGCGAATTTGTGCAAAGAAGTGCCACTTTCGTATCGCAGCCGGAATGTGTCCATCAAGCAAACATATACAACGTACAGCTTACTTCAAATTGTCACGCGAAATCGTATGAATACCCAACAACTAGCAGTTGTATTCATCTGCCACGCGTCTCGCAGCGGTCCAAGGTTTTGCGCAAATGCTGTGTAGTGCCGTGTAAGTGAATTTGGGACCCTGGTGACAGCCGCCCCCCATCCAATCACCAAGGTGTTAATGGGCGAAATCAAGTATTTATGACCGAAGTTGTGCTATTGTCTACAATAATTGGTATAGTTACATTTTGCTTCAGCAATTGCTGACGCCTGCATAGACTAAAACAATATAGTAGTGGGTCATACATTCCTTCGAGCCCTTATTGACCACTCGTCGAGTATATCATATATCACACCACCCATCAAAACCATTGCACTTTTTGCACCTCACGAGACGAGCGGCTTAGCTTCCTCATCTAATGACAAAGTTGCTGTTGGGTAATATCAGGTTTCTACCGATGTCATTCCGCTCTGCCTTAGCAATCACCCACCTGTACCAGACTGAGAGAATATGATGATTTGTCCGTGTCTCGTGAATTGGGCTACTAATTCGATATGTTCTAAGATCGCCGTCACCTGTCAGCCTCCTTGTGATTGTTAGCGTGTACATAGAAGGAGAGAACATCCTGGCTTTTCCAATTATCACGCTAGATTTCCTCGTGCAGCCTACTAAACACATACGTGTATTATGCAGATACATTAACAACATGTCAAGAGAGGTACATAGGACCCTATGTGTTGTTTTCTCATGATACGAACACCAATATTGTAGGTCTTCACACGTCAAACAAGCAAGCGGTAAATGCAAATCGACATTATATTGGGCAGGTTGCTATCTATTGTAAGAATAACTGGCCGAAGGGGTAAACTACTCGGAATTGAACAGCGCATCATCCAGTCGTGCCCTCTGCATCG